>NW_017670495.1:616626-635898 GCF_001879085.1 Nicotiana attenuata
GTGGAGTGGTACTTTAGATCACACTCCCAGTAGAGTTATCTCTTTTCTTAAAGCTCAACGCATGGTTGAGAAGGGGTGTGCCACGTATTTGGCTTATGTGAGAGATGTTAGTGTTGATACCCCTTCTGTTGATTCTGTTCCAGTGGTACGGGATTATCCCGATGTATTTCCAACTGATCTTCCAGGCATGCCGCTTGATAGGGACATTGATTTTGGCATTGATCTGTTGCCGGGCACCTAGCCCATTTCCATTCCTCCGTATCGTATGGCTCCTCCTGAGTTGAAGGAGTTGAAGGATCAGTTGCAGGAATTGCTTGGTAAGGGTTTTATTCGACCCAGTGTGTCACCGTGGGGTGCTCCTGTCTTGTTTGTGAAGAAAAAGGATGGTTCTATGCGCATGTGTATTGACTACCGCCAGTTGAACAAGGCTACCGTGAAGAACCGTTATCCTTTGCCTCGTATAGATGATCTGTTTGACCAGCTTCAGGGCGCACAGGTGTTTTCTAAGATTGACTTGCGCTCAGGGTACCATCAGTTGAAGATTCGGGAGCCTGATATCCCGAAGACTGCCTTCAGGACTCGATACGGCCATTACGAGTTCCTTGTTATGTCATTTGGGCTGACCAATGCCCCTGCAGCTTTCATGCATTTGATGCACAGTGTGTTCAGGCCATATCTTGACTCGGTCGTGATTGTTTTTATTGATGATATTCTGGTGTATTCCCGGAGCCGGGAAGATCATGAGCAGCACCTGAGGACCGTGCTTCAGACCTTGAGGGAGAAGAAATTATATGCAAAGTTCTCAAAATGTGAGTTTTGGTTGAGTTCGGTGGCATTCTTAGGCCATGTGATTTCTAGTGAGGGTATTCGGGTGGATCTGAGGAAGGTAGAGGCCGTGCAGAGTTGGCCCAGGCCGTCCTCAGCTACAGAGATTCGCAATTTCCTTGGCTTGGCGGGTTACTACCGTCGTTTCGTGGAGGGATTTTCATCGATTGCTGCCCCTATGACTAGATTGACCCAGAAGGGTGCCCCATTTCAGTGGACAGAGGAGTGTGAGGCGAGCTTTCAGAAGCTCAAGACAGCTTTGACTACAGCCCCTATCTTGATGTTGCCTACCGGTGCGGGGTCTTATATTGTCTATTGTGACGCCTCGAGAGTTGGCCTTGGAGCAGTGTTGATGCAGGATGGTAGGGTGATTGCCTACGCGTCCAGACAGTTGAGGGTACATGAAAAGAATTATCCTGTCCACGACCTTGAGTTAGCTGCCATTGTTCATGCCTTGAAGATCTGGCGTCATTATTTATATGGAGTGCCTTGCGAGATCTATACTGATCATCGGAGTTTACAGCACTTGCTCAAGCAAAAGGATCTCAATATGCGTCAGAGGAGGTGGTTAGAGCTGCTGAAGGATTATGACATCACTATCCTATATCACCCGGGCAAGGCCAATGTGGTGGCGGATGCCTTGAGTCGCCCGGCGGAGAGTTTGGGGAGTTTGGCATATTTACCAGCTTCAGAGAGGCCTATGGCGATGGATGTTCAGGGCTTAGCCAGCCAGTTCGTGAGATTGGATCTTTCAGAGCCCAGTCGAGTTCTAGCTTGTGCGGTTTCCCGGTCCTCCTTGGTTGACCGTATCAGGGAGCGGCAGTATGATGACCCTCATTTGCTTATCCTTCGGGACAAGGTTCAGCGTGGTGATGCCAGGGATGTGACCATTGGAGATGATGGAGTATTGAGGATGCAGGGCCGGATTTGTGTGCCCAATGTTGATGGCCTTCGAGAGATGATTCTAGCAGAGGCCCATAGTTCGCGGTATTCCATCCATCCGGGTGCCGCGAAGATGTATCAGGACCTGAGGCAACACTACTGGTGGAGGCGGATGAAGAATGATATAGTTGGTTATGTGTCTAGATGCCTCAACTGCCAGCAGGTGAAGTATGAGCACCAGCGCCCGGGTGGGTTGCTCCAGCAGATAGAGATTCCAGAGTGGAAATGGGAGCGCATCACCATGGATTTTGTATTTGGACTTCCACGGACCTCGAAAAAGTTTGATTCCATTTGGGTTATTGTGGACCGGCTGACCAAGTCCGCTCATTTCATTCCGGTGTGTACCACTTATTCATCGGAGCGGTTGGCGGAGATTTATATCAGGGAGATCGTCCGTTTGCATGGTATTCCAGTTTCTATCATTTCAGACAGAGGTACTCAGTTTACATAGCGGTTCTGGAGGACTGTGCAGCAGGAGTTAGGCACTCGGGTGGAGTTGAGCCCAGCATTTCACCCCCAGACGGACGGACAGTCCGAGCGCACTATTCAGATTCTTGAGGACATGCTCCGTGCGTGCGTGATTGAGTTTGGAGGGTCATGGGATCATTTCTGGCCATTGGCGAAGTTTGCTTATAACAACAGTTATCAGTCCAGCATTCAGATGGTGCCGTATGAGGCTTTATATGGCAGCAGGTGTAGATCTCCTGTGGGTTGGTTTGAGCCGGGTGAGGCCAGGCTATTGGGTACAGAGATGGTTCAGGATGCATTGGAGAAGGTCAAGGTGATTCAGGACAGACTCCATACAGGGCAGTCTAGACAGAAGAGTTACGCGGACAGGAAGATTCGTGATGTTTCATATATGGTTGGTGAGCGGGTTCTGCTTCGGGTCTCGCCTATGAAGGGCGTCATGAGGTTTGGAAAGAAAGGGAAGCTGAGCCCGAGGTTTATTGGCCCTTTTGAGATCTTGAGGCGAGTTGGGGAGGTTGCTTATGAGCTTGCCTTACCTCCCAGCTTGGCCGGAGTTCATCCGGTATTTCATGTTTCGATGCTCCGGAGGTATCACGGTGATCCGTCGCACGTGTTGGATTTCAGTTCAGTCCAGTTGGACAAAGATCTATCCTATGTTGAGGAGCCAATGGCTATTTTGGACAGGCAGATCAGAAAGTTGAGGTCAAAGAACATAGCTTCAGTAAAGGTGTAGTGGTGGGGTCAGCCGGCCGGGGAGGCGGCTTGGGAGACCGAGCAGGATATGCGCAACCAGTACCCTCATCGTTTCACTACTTCAGGTATGTTCTCTATGCTCGTTCGAGGACGAACGAATGTTTAAGTGTAGGAGGATGTAACGACCCGGCCGATCGTTTTTGGAATTTACGCCCCGATCCCCCATTAACTGTTTCCCCTAAGTTCATTTCTGCTATTTTGGTTTGCCAGGACGTTCGGTGTTGGGATTTAGAGTGTTTTGGGACACTTAGTCCCAAAATGAGAGCTTAAGAGTTGGAAAATGGTCCGTAATCAGAACAGTGTGAAGACGACCTCGGAATGGAAATCCGATTGTTCCGTTAGCTCCGTTAGGTGATTTCGGGGTTGGGAGCGTGTTCGGAATGTATTTTGGAGGCTCGTAGCTCATTTAGGCTTGAAATGCCGAAGTTTGAATTTTTGAAGTTTCCGGTCCGATAGTGAGTTTTTGATCCGAGGGTCGGATTGGAATTTTGGAAGTTGCAGTAGCTCCGTCGTGTCATTTGGGATGCGTGTGCAAAATTTCAGGTCATTCGGGCGAGGTTTGGTTAGGTTTTTGATCGAAAGTGTGTTTTGTTGGAATTTGAAGTTCTTAGGCTTGAATCTTTGATTTAATCGGACTTCCGGTGTTGTTCTAGGTGTTTTAAGGATTGGTACAAGTTCGAATAAGGTATTAGGTGTTATTGGTGCTTTTGATTGAGGCCCCGCGGGCCTCGGGATGACTTCGGGTGGTTGACGGAAGATTTTGGAGTTGAATGAATAGCTGAAGGATTCTGTCATCTGGTATTTCTGCTTCTGCGGCTTGGGAACCGCAGAAGCGGAGCCGCAGAAGCGGCTAGACCGCCGAAGGAGCGGAATTCGAGCGTCCCTTTCAGTTGCCGCAGGTGCGGAAGTTTAACCGCAGAAGCGGTTATGCACTTGCGAGATAGTAGTCGCAGGTGCGGTCCTTGGAATTTTGTTTGAAACCGCAGAAGCGGTAATGCATCCGCATAAGCGGCAACCGCATGTGCGGTGAAGGGCCGCAGAAGCGGAAGTCTTGACTTTAATGAAGAACCGCTGAAGAGGCTCGTGGTCCGCAGAAGCGGGACCGCAGAAGCGGAAACCCCTGGACAGAAATAGAGATGTCGAGGGTTTGAGTTCATAAGTTGCAAAAATCAATTGAGAGCTCGGTTTAAGGCGATTCTGAGTGGGATTTGAAGTGAAGATCACTTAACGTTTCTTTGATCCCTTCTTGTTATATTTCATCATTATATAGTTAAATCCACCATTAGAATTCGAATTCAAGGTCAAAATTGGGGAAAATTGGAAAAAACTTTATAGACCTAATTATTGAGTTTTGAGTGGGCAATTGACCTCCGATTTGGGAGATTTTTATATGGTTAGGCTCGTGAGAGTACGAGGGTTCTGAAAATGTAAAAATTATTCGATTCCGAGACGTTGGCCTGAGGGGCATTTTGGTCATTTTACCTATTTTCGCGTCCTAGCTTTAAATTTAATAGTGGAATCAGTTGTTTGCAATATTACTTACGATATGTAATTGAATTGAATAGATTTGGGCCATTTGGAGTCGGATACTCGTGGCAAAAGTGTGATTTCGAGTTGATTTTGGTGCCGATTCGAGGTAAGTGGCTTGTCTAACCTTGTGTGGGGGACCTTTCCCCTTAGGATTTGTTATTTATTGATTTGAGTGCCTTGTACGCGAGGTGACGGACGCGTACTTGAGCCAATTGTTGGAAATCCGATTATCTTAAGATATTGAGATTGAGTTCCTTTCATATTTGCTTTACTCTGCTTGCAACTATAACCTGTGCTAGATTAGGAAAGCATGTTTAGTTGATTTAACTTGCCTAATTGCTTAAGTTGCCTTAACTGTACTACGTGAAGCATGCTAGGCCAGTACTAGCTGTTGCTTGTCTTTTGTACTTCGTTCCTGTGTACCTTCTGGTTGTGATTGCGCATTTACTTTGGGACTACAGATGTGGGATTTCGGTAGCTCCCCCCCCCCATTGTTTGTTTACTTTGGGACTACGGGTTCGATTCTCGGTAGATCCCCCGGTACTTTTACTTTGGGACTGCGGGTTAGATTCCCGATAGATCCCCCTGCACATTGATAGTTGGACTACGGGACGGTATCCCGGGAGATCCTTCGGATATACACATATGATGGACTACGGGACGGTATCCCGGGAGATCCACTGGGCAGTTGAGAAAAGGACTACAGGACGGTATCCTGGAGATCCTTATTGTTACTGGTACTGAGCTGTACTATTCTGTGGTGTTCCGTTCTTGTTATTTGATATTGCCTTGTTTAATTGTCTTATTTCACAATGCCGTCTTTTTTATATCTGTCAGCTATCATACTGTTAAATTACTGTTATTGAACTAATATTTTGTTCTCAGTATGGCCCCTGCCTTCCTCGTCACTACCCAACCGAGGTTAGGCCTTGGGCACTTACTGAGTACCGCTTGTGAGTGTACTCATGCCCCTTTTCCTTGCACATGTTTTTTCATGTGCGTATCATCCAGGTACCTCTACTGAGGCACATATCAGTGAGGCAGGAGACTGATGAGACTCGAGGTAGATCTGCTGCGTCCGCAGACCCGACGATCTCCCTCTTATTCTATCTTAGTACTTAGTTTTTCCTTCTTTCGGTTGTTAGAAAATTCCTGGAGTTTGGAACCTTTACTATACACTTCTTGTAGCCTTGTGTTGCTCGTGAGTTTTCGGGTTTTGGAATTGTTTTAAGAACTGGTGAATATTGAGTAGTACTGCCACAGCGGCATTTAGTGACAGTTTCCTTTAAGATTATTTGATTTGATTTTTCTCTATTTTTTCCGGATTTATATATTTCCGCAATTTAGGCTTACTCTGGTTCATTGGGGACCACAGGTGCCGCCATGCCATGTTCACAGGTTGGTTGAACTAGGGTCGTGACAAGAATATAATATTCAAAGTGCCGGCAAAAAAGAGAGGAATGAAAAATATGAGTAACACTAACAATATGATGAACTACTACAAAACAAAAATAAAAAGCAGTACCATACCGAACTAGTACAACGGCCTGCCAGAATAGTTTAAGGTATAAAAAACGTCTTATCATCAATCTGTCAATCTTCAAAGTCAAAACAAGGGTCCAACTTTTGATCACCAGGGTAAATACACTTCCCTATTTCGTATAAAAGGAAGATATGTATATGAAAATATAACCAACAAAAATTAAGAAAAACGATGAAAACAAAAGTACATGGAAACGAATACGCAATCTCCCAATTGGCAATGTTTGCTTCGACAAAGTTTGAGAAATGCCGTCGTAAGCTATAATCAACAGCCACTGAAATGTCATTTACAAAATGGAAATCTTCCTTTGATAAACCTTTAGGATCCCCCAACTGCACTAACACCAAAATTGTCAGTCATTCCTATACGGCGACTGTTTTATCAGCTGGCGAGGCGCCTCCTCCGTGTGAATAAACTGCAGGAGATTTCAAATCCATGTTTGTGTCTGGACAATACTTCTTTGATACCGATCTGATCAGGTTTACGACTTATTTAACATCACGAGTTGTCAGTATCATTTCCATATTGATTTACATTACGTCTCCCTCTCCTGTGTAATGGGCAGCAAATGTAGATCAAAGTTGAGATCAGTAAACTCAAAATCAGAATCCAAGTGAAGATCAGCTCGCCGGTATCGACATGGAGCTTAAATTAGAAAAGATGCTAGTGAATAAAACAAATATACAAAGTTTAAGAAATTAAAAAGAAGAAATGAAAGTTATATATATAAGACAGTACCAGAAGGCAAATTCACATTACTGCCACATGACATCCACTTGAACCAACAATCATCAACCGCGGAATGCTTGAACACATAAAAGCATTATCAGTATCATCTAACTTAAATAAAAAAAAACTATCAAAAACCTCTCATTTACATACTAACTATAGAATTAGTAACATCAAACATTGGTACTTGTGGAGCAGTATTAACTCAATAAACAACATCTGCTCGTGTCTGCTGTGCAGGGATTTCTGATGGCAGCGGAGCAGGACCCGATTTTTTAATATTCATGAGATAACTGCTTAATGTTGCTTAATTGTATAATGGCGTGATTTGATCAATTGCAGATGCAGATCAGTTCAAAAGGTTAGAAATCCAAGCCAAGAAGTCATGCTCAGTTTACGAAGGGGGACTTAGAAAAAAGTTTTTTAAAAAAAGGTTAGTGAACGCACAAATACATAGAGTTAAATAAATAAAAAAAGAATAAGAAAATTACATATACAACATTTTACCAGAACGCAAATAATCATTAACTACGCCATGACTTGCTGTGACGTTCTTCACATTGACACCAGTGACACCTCCATCTCGACCAACCCCACCAAAACCAGACACTAAACATATAAAAGTATAAGGAAGAATAGTATTTTCAAAAAACAATAGAAAAAAAGAAAAATCAAATCTGTGATTTACATACTAGAGGGCGCTTTGGGCGTGCTATCTCCAATAACTACAGGATCATTCCCAACGTGACCCCTTTCAAACTGGTCATAATCATTATGCATCTCACGAAAGTCAGGATAATTATCCTGTTGCTTATGCTGAAAATGAGAAACTAATAATTTTATTATTATGTATATAACAAGAATACTATGTGCACTAAAAGTGAAGAATGGAATAGTATCCTATAAGCATAAATTGCATCTTTGAACAATATACTATAGCATTATATTATATAAAAGATCAATACTGCTGAATTTCCCTCTGGTTTCATTGACTGCTTACCAATAGCTGCAAGCACCTCCTCAAACTTGGTCTCTACAAAAAGCTTCAAACCTTGTAACTCCTTCATTATCTCAGCATTGGTAGGTTGGGAATCACCTCCAGTACTTTCATGCATACTTTGTGTCTTTGGTAATTGAGTGCCAAAAACCTGAAAGCTATCGGGCTGACTGTCAGTGCACTCAACTTCAATTTCAAAGTTTAGACCACGCACATCAAATAGTTGCTTCTCATCATCAGTTGGGGTGATGTTCTTTAGCTGCAATTATTAAGCACACTAGTTAGAAATAAAAATGATAATAAAGTATGGAAAGATAAAAGATCCCTATTACCATATGATACCAATATAGTATACATGTATACCAACAGAGTATATCACTGATCTGGGATATTGCTACAACTAATTGTGACTAAACTACTGTACCAAAAATATTAAAAGATGCAATAAAAGTATAAGAAAATTAAAAGTATAAGTATCAATAAAACTGTAAGTATAAGAAAAGATCCCTATTACCATACGATACCAATATGGTATACATGTATACCAACAGAGAATATCATTGATCTGGGATATTGCTACAACTACCCATGACTAAAATACTGTACAAAAAATATTAAAAGATGCAATAAAAGAATAAGAAAATTAAATGTATAAGTAGCAATAAAAGTATAAGTAGCAGAAATGATCCCTATTACCATATGATACCAATATGATATACATGTATACCAACAGAGAATATCATTGATCTGGGATATTGCTACAACTACCCGTGACTAAACTCCTGTACCAAAATATTAAGAGAGACAATAAAACTATGAGAAAATTACCTGCTCGCGTTGCAAGCTAGACATTCGCAAAGCAACTCGCTCGTTCGGTATTTGACCCATGACTACCCAATTCAAAATTTGTGGAAGTTTGTTTCCAATATGATCAGCAAAGTGACCATCCAAACTTGGGCAGCATTCATACAACCAAATCTGTAAAGCCAACGGGAAGCCACCGAGTCTATAAAAAGAAGGCTTATCTTGAAACTTGTTGGAACACGAGTCGACTATAGCGTTATAAACATCTATACCCTAGGGATAATTATTAAAATCACCGCACTCAACCAAGTCAATGTAAGACCGTGAAATAACCTTTGTTTTGAGTTGAGAAAGTAAGAAGCGGTTCACAAAATAAAAAACTGCTATCTTCAACGCATCATCATCTGTTTCCCATTTCTGCTTCATAAAACAGTCTGCTAGTTGGGCTAATGTCACGGATGCAGTCCCAAAATATTTTGAAATCAACCTATTCTCTGTTATGCTCTCTATACTTGTATCACCCTTACATTTCAGCCCAGTAACAAGTGCAAATTCACCCAAACCAAAGCGCAACCTAGAATCATTCACTACAAATCGCATCTCATTTTTTACCTCATGATGTACTTCTCTAATAAGCAAATCGTGCATAACCCGAATCTGCACAATAATTGGCGGCAGATTCAAAAAATAGCCAGAGCATGTTTTCTTAAACAATCTTGCCTCTTTGATAAATTCTCTTTCAATTGGCGAATAACATGGCATTTGGTATCCCAATCAACCTTTGGTTTATAATCTAAGTCCATAGGCACAAGGAAATCCCAACACTCCAAAACATGTTCATATAAAATAATTTCAGACATAGAATTCACTTAAAAATGTAACTAAACCAACCAAAAATGTTACAACTACCATACGATACCATCACGGCATATAACTATACCAGCAGGGTATACAATTCTACTGGCTAATTTCCGGCAACTATAAATGATTATACTACTACTACATAACAGATAGGAATGAAGAGAAAAAGCAAAAAGGTATGCAGCTATAAAGTATTTTCAAGATACTGTACGATACTACTATTATTAAAGGAAAAACAAATAGCGAAGACAACCAAAAAATGATCAGAAGCATATGATAGTATATAGCTATACTAACAGGGTAAATAGTTGTACGGGGTTGTTCCAACAATTGTCTATAACTATAAAGACTATCACATAACACACATAGACTATGCTATAGGCACAAGGAAATCGCAATAATGCAAAACATGATTATATAAATTATTTAAGAAATAGAATTCACTTTAAAATAACACAACTGACTAGAACTATAATATAATACAAAAGCATAACAGGAAATCAAAAAATAACAATGTACTATACATTCAAAATCTCACAGATCATAATTTTAAGAAAATTACCTTTTTGGGTGCGACACCAATTTTTTTCTTCTTTAACTGAGAAGCATCGCTACAATCAACATCTACTAGTTGAGTCTCTGTTTTAGGCACGAATTCACGTCGGCCCCCTAACTGAGAATCAGAAAATAAGAAAAAACTAGGACCGGACATGGCTGAGGCAACAGATTCAGCAGCTACTTGTGTTGAAGAATGATGTTGTCCATGGCGCCACCATCTACGCGCACAATGCTTCCGACCCATAGAGAACCAATAACCCATAGACATTGATTTTACAAAAGTACAAAGAAAAATACAAAAAATTTATGATTTTGAAAACCCACTTTCACTAAAATGTACTTTCAGAAGCAAAAATTTCACCCAGAAATAGGTACTAGACGAAGAGATAGAACGGAATCGGAAGAAAAAATTAAAAACTCGAATGTGGGTGAAATATGCGTTCTCATGGGTTGGCTATGGAGATTTGGAAACTGTTCTCTAGTCTAGTGTTAACTGTTAAAGGACGAAGACAAGCGTGGGTAGCTTGGGCCGGGTGAAATAGGTGGGCTGGAATCTTTGTCTAGTGTAAAGAACGAATATAAGGCTTTAAAGACAATGGGTAGCTTGGGCCGCGTAAAATATGTGGGCCGGGTAAATAAATTGAGCCGAATGGGTAGGAATAGTAAATAGTTTGGGCATGGGTATTTAAAGGTAAATAGTTTGGGCTGAATAGATATAAAGTGAGATTTTCTCTTTTCCATGTCAAAGTCTCATGATACAGGGCCCACAATACCTATGACGTTAAGTAAGTGGAGTTCAACGCACCATGATAACCCCATTTTGCCATAGTTGGTGAGCAGAAGCGGAGCTGGAATGTGAGATGCGGGTTTGATCGAATCAAGTAACTTTTGTTCAAATGTAGTACTTCTTAATCTTAAAAAATCTATTGTATATGATAAATTATTAATTTAAATTTCAGCAACTTAAAATGATAATTTTTCCGAACTCATAAAGATTAAATCCTTGCTCTGCTTTTATTGGTAATGACGTTCCAACAACTCTAATGCCTCCACTGTTTAATTAAAAACAAATAAAAGTATACAAAAAGGAAGACATAGAAAGAGAAAAAAAATAAAAGAGGAAAACGAGGAATATTCTACTCCACCTTTTATCCAGTTTGTCTGGATTTTAATTTTCACGAGACGATTTTCTTTATTATAAATTTATAATGATTATTTTGACATTAGAGCGGACGGGATTATTAATCTCAGAGTAAATTAATCTTGTCTGTATTACCATCTTAGTTTACTTGATCTTCATTCTTTTTCTTTTTAAGACTTTATTGGATTTCTGTGTAATATGAAAATCTGTTTTTTATTTTGTTTATTGAACGTACCTAAAACTTCTTCTAAGACAAAGGAAACCATTTTTTCTCATAAAAATTGTGCAAGATTTCAATCAACTCGCCATGTAATATGTAGTTAACAAGTTTTATAAGGATTAAGTTCTAATGTCGTGGCTACCTATAACTTGATTTTCGTACATTTTCTGCAGAATAAATTCCAACTTTAATCTACTCATTTTCCTTCTTGGTATATAATAATTCTAACTTTACGTACGTTCAAAAAATAAACAACAAGCTCCTTCCGTTGAGAAAGTTGTGATAAATTTGAAATAACAAAACAAGATTAGGAAAAAAACAGATTATTTAATAAGCTTATGGGCACTACCCAAGATTGGCTCAACTAGGCCTGGGCATAATTTGGTAAATACCGAATTACCGTATCGAAATCGAAAATTTTGGTATTTGGTATACGGTATTTTGATATTTGGTATGGTATTTGGTTTAAGTTTTAAAAAAAATTGGTATTAGGTATTTCAAAATAAAATACCGAGATACCGATACCGTACCGAAATATGTATTATATTACACAAAACACATATTATCAATTATAACATAAATATAAAAAATCTAATATTTTACTTTTCTTTATTCTCAAAGTTCATCAATTAACTCTAAATTAAACAAGCAACAAGATATTTCTAATGATCAAATATTCTTTTATGTACAATTTTCTCTATTTGGGTCGATATTTGCTAGTTTTGGACAAAAAATTTGTCAACAAACATTTTTAGTTTTGTATTTTTAAGTACTCTAATTAAGAATATTAGAGTGTATGGCTCTATGCACTAGTTATTATTCAAACCGAATAAACCGAAGTTACCGAACCGAATAAACCGAAACCGAAAGGAGAAAAATTGAACCATACCGAATTTAATTAGGTACGGCATGGATATAGGATTTTAAGAAACCGAATACCGAAAATACCGAACCGAAATGTCTAAATACCGTACCGTACCAACCGACGAACACCCCTAGGCTCAACCACCAATTGATATGCTTTTTTTAATTTTTTATTTATAGTCTTTGTACCAAAATAAGCCTAAATATCTCAAAGTGGCCACTTTTCCCATCATATCCCAAAACAACCAAATACCCACACATTCACCAAAGCCAGCTAAGTATTATATACACATTTTATCGTATAATATATATTAAAAAAGAGTCTCGAAGCTACCACAATCTTGTAAATATTATAAATCCAAGTCACTTTCAGGGCCCATGCACATAACGCACTAACGTACACTAAACCATATTTTCATTTTCTAGTCCATTTTATATATACATATATACACTTTCCACTAATTAACAATCCTATTGAGCTATCTATTTTCTTGATAATGGAGAAGAGCAAATCTTTCCCATATCATTCTGCATCTTATACAGAAGCAAGATTTGATTTCGAGGATCGAACCAAGTCTTATAGTTTTAATGGACCGGGCGAAAATCCGGAGGGGAAGAGGAAGAAAAGGATAGCTGGTTATAACATGTATTCTATGGAAAGTAAGCTTAAAACATCTTTGAGGAACAGTTTCAAGTGGATAAAGAGCAAATTTTCCGATAATTATTAGGGGAAAATTAAGCATCTTTTGCTATAAGGAGTTGTACTTGATCATCTCCTTATTTACTTTTTCCTCTTGAATCTCTACTTCTTCTTGATATTGCCATATAGAACATGGTCTTTTAAGGTTGTGAATTAGGAAGAAGTGATTATTGTACATAATTATATGTTTCTTGTACTTTTTTTCGTTAAGTTTGAATGAAGTTGTTTCTCATTCCCATCAAGATGAAATTGTTGTGGCCAGAGGCGGATTTAAAATCTCGGGGTTCAGCTTTCAAGTTATATATATATATATATATATATATATATATATATATTATTGTTTTTCCTTCACATCCAAAAATTACTCTCTTTGACCATTTGACATTAGTGGAATTGTGTTTAACATTTTTTTTTGCAACAAATTAGTTAACGTGTCAGAGCTCTATAGTGTTCATTAATTGGTAACTTAATAAAATGATAACTATTTTACTATTAAAGATTTAATTATATTAATATGTAATGTAAAATGTTTTTACACTAATAATATAGATTACTTTATTAAATCCTTGTTCAATAAAACAAACACCTCAAAAAGTTACTTTTGTCACATGTTGGGTGGGTCTATTCTATTTTAATTGATGTTTCCAATAATTTACTTCTTATTTTCCCCCTTTTCTTCCCCTTTGTTCAAAGTATGAGAAGGAGAGCATATGGGAGGAATGATAAAGTTGTCTGATTTATAGGTCACAGATTCAACCTAGCCACTGATGCTTAGCTTGCATCAGGATTGACTGCTTACATCACACCCTTCCTCGAATCCTGCGTAAACGCGAGATAATTCGTGCACCAAACTGTTCTTTTTAAACATAGACAATTATAACACGTCTCTAAACAATAATTAATACTGTAGAACAACTTTTTCTAATTAATTATGGTCTAAGCTTGTGATGAAGATGATGATGATTTCTGATAGCCCTACGATTGAGGCTTAATCTGTTGTCTTCATAATGCTTAGCAGCCTCAGTAATGGGATAATTGTTGATGTTTTTGAGAGCATTAGGATGTGCCTCAGATTGGTTCATCTTGTTTCTAATTCTTGATGTTGGTGAAGGAGGAGGACTTTGTATATTAATATTATTCCAATGAACTGCTACTTGCACCACTATGACCTTGCATACTTGACTCTCCTTGTTTTTCCTCTTCATCAATCAATTAAATATTATTTAGTATAATCAGAGACGGGGGGCAACAATTTAAAGTTTATGGGTTCATTTATGGCATTTGTGTCCTATTTTTGAAGGAAAAGCTTAAAGTTTTCTAACATAATTATTACTATTATAAAAAGAAATAAAATAAAATTATAGAGAGAGAAAATTGAGAGAGTGATAAAAATGTATACCATTTTATCATTCCTTCGGTTTAAGATCAAGAAAATAGAGAACAAAAAATGGTTTACCGAAATAAGATCACTAGGTCAGTATGGCCAGGGCGGATCTATCGTACAACATACGGGGGTTCACGTAAATCTAGTAACTTTTTCTTAAACAGTGTATATATTTTTAAAACTTTCACTAAATATCTATAAATATTTGACCGTGAATCCGATTATTATTGTATATTTACTTAAATTTATCGTTGAAACCCATAAATTTTCAAATCCTAAATCTACCTTCGAGTACGAGACTAGAAAATATTCTTTATTTTCAATACTATTCTTTGGCGCTTCAAGAGTACTAGTGTGAGGGTTAAAAGCTAAAATCAGGGGTGTTTATGGTTCGGTTTGGATCGATTTTTCCCTAAAAGGAAACCAAACCAAGTAAGTTGGTTCTTCAAACATTGGAACCAAACCAAACCAATTCAGTCGATTTTTTATCGATTCAGTTTTTCGGTTATTTATCGTTTTTTCCCCTTAAATATGAGACATAACTACCAAACACATATTCCAGCTAGTACATTTTCAAAGTAACACTATCAAACCAATTGCTCTTTACGAAATCTATCATTAATTACCAAGATATATTGATAATAACTGAATCAAATAGTGATGAGTAATTTAATTACCAATCAAACTAGAATATAAAAACAAAGAATCTATCTATAATTAAAAGCTAAAGAAAAAGGCATCTCATGAAGCCAAATGGCAGAACAAACTATTGACACATGTAATGTTAAGACATTGTTCCTAATTTTTAGGAACTAAAATACAAAGCATTCCTCTGTAAACCGTTCCACCTTCTGTGGATTTTTTTATTTTCAAATTTTTTTCAATTATTAAATCAATCAATTTCGAAAAAACCATTGTAGGTGTAAAGAAACCGCCGCCTACCTCAAAAATAGGATTAAACTTCAAAACTTTTCAGTTCTAAACCGTTCAAATTCCTCTTCAATTATCTCAATTATTATTTTTTTTAAATTATTAAAACAATTTATTTGTTAAAACCTTTTACTCCACAATATTAGGTAATTACTTTTACCTTCAACTTAAACTAAATATTCTTTGCAAAAGCACGATGCATTCAACTGCTTCACCCACGTTTCGTATACTGGGTATCAACTGCTCAAGCGTTCAGCAGTTTATATTTCTTCCTCAACTACAGGTTCTTAAATTCTAAAGTTCCGTCTGCTATCAAGATTTCAAGAAAACTTAGGGCTTATGCAAAAGATGGCTACTCACATTGATTTCATCAAGGATATAACAATTTCGAAGATGCAATGGAAGTTGAAAGTTCGTGTTGTCCGTTTGTGGGAAGTACCGGATCGTTTTAATCCAGGCAATATATTGTCGATTGAATTGGTTCTACAAGATGAAAAGGTATTTTACATATGTTATATGATTATTTAGTTTTGACACATCTCCCCCGTTGTTGAGCGATTAGCTATGCACGTTTGTTCTAAGCCTAAAATTTACCCTCACGAGTTTGTTCACCTTTGCCTCTCAATTCCTACGTACTTCTTCTCGATCTTTATATGCTGTAAACATAAATATGCTATATTTGTAATTGGTACTTCAAATTGTTTAACAAACTGTTTTTTTGCTTAATATCAACACGTAGAGCCACACATGTACAAAATAAAAAAAATTGCATAATATTCACAGACAATAGGACATGAGGATCTGAAGTATACATGAGTTAGGCTGCACTCTGCAGCAAAGTAGATTTCGAAAGCAATGGGTGGAAAATCCATCTGCTTCAAATGATCCTCCCTTCTGATTTATACAACCAATTGTTCCAAATAACTTATTGTTTCAAATAAGTTATCTGATTCCTTATTTGTTCTAGAGTTAAAATGATTTGTTTCTGCTGATCATTTTTTTAATGAATAAGATAGTACCAACACGATAATCAATTTGTTTGTAGTAATAAAGTAGAAGCTATACAAACAGAAGTCAGCCATGATTAACTCACCAAAATTAAACCAAACACTACTGCAATAGGGGTTTACACAGAGGACTACAACCACTACATTACTATTTAATATTCCATAAGTAAGGAAATATAGAATGCCTCCTTATCCCGAAAACCAGTATGCTGTTTTGCAGCAATCTGGCGCAGGAGCTGATTTTGGTATCTCTTTAGTCGGCATACATTTTATTCGTAATGGAGGACGACAAAGAAAAGGATTTCCCTCATACCTGCTATCATTACAAGTTGCAAACTGTGGTGTACTCTGTGCACTCCTACATGTTAATATATTTGGTCGTGAACTCTGCTTCAAATCTGGCATATTTCCTCTATTACTGTCACTTAGAACTTTGTTCAACTGTACTGTTTAAAACTAGAGTTAATCTAAATTACTAATAATAATATATTTTTTTACTCTCTGTTATGTAATGTTATTTTGTTGTAGGGCGATCGGATAAGTGCTTCTATTGGCAAGTCAGTTTTGCATCTTTTCAAAACACAAATTACTGAGCTTGGATTATATCATATGGCGAACTTTATCGTTTGTCATAATAAGGAGAAGTTCAACAGCACGAAACATATGTTGAGGCTGACGTTTACTCAACGGACAACAGTGGCTGAAACATCTGATCCACTTTTCCCAATGAATATCTTTGATTTACGACCATATGATCAATTGATAAATAAGGTTGACGTGAACGAGAATGAATTATTTGGTAAATATAACTTTTACGCTACATTTCTAATTATGAACTTTCCTACTATTTATTTTAACAATTTTTTTTTCTTTAGATGTCATCGGAGAAATTGTCAATTTCAGTGAGGTACACACGCAAAACCAAGGTGGAAATTCTAGGAAGTTTATGGATATTGAACTAGAAGATGACGAGTAAGAATAAACATTCATCTACTAATTAAGGATTTATTTGATAATTACATATGCTAAAATTATATTATTTTTTCTATTTGACAGGAGGAAGAAGTTGTCTGCAACATTTTGGGGCGAATTTGTTGATGAAATTGTACCTCATCTGCTAAGTTCTAACAACCAGCCTATTATTGTTGTTATGCAGCTCATAAAAGCCCATAAATTTCAAGGTAAAATAGAATTACTCAATTTGACATTAATTTGCGAAAGTTATTCATTAGATCTTACACGATCGTTGTTTTGTAGATTCATATTCTGTGCGCAATACTTGGAATGCATCAAAGCTGTGGATTAATCCAAATTTTCCTCAATCTGACGAATTTAAAACACGGTTCAAAATATATATTTTTTAATTTACATATATAAAATTTCACTACTTCTATACTCAACACAGATTTTCCAACTATACATCTAACTGTTGTACTCATTTACAAATACAGATTACTTGCTGTTCGGGATAATAACTCCGAGAGGCTGACTCAAACCATCTCTCAACAAAGTTACTCTGTCTCGGATGAGTTGGAGAAGGGCATTGTTCAAGTTATGTAACGACCCGGCCGGTCGTTTTTGGAATTTACGCCCCGATTCCCCATTTACTGCTTCCCCTAAGTTTATTTCCGCTATTTTGGTATGCCAGGACGTTCGGTGTTAAGTTTTGGAGAGTTTTGGGACACTTAGTCCCTAAATGAGAGCTTTAGTGTTAAAAAATGGTCCGTAATCAGAATAGTGTGAGGACGACCTCAGAATAGGAATCCGATGGTTCCGTTAGCTCCGTTAGGTGATTTCGGGGTTGGGAGCATGTTCGGAATGTATTTTGGAGGCTCGTAGATCATTTAGGCTTGAAATGCCGAAGTTTGAATTTTTGAAGTTCCGGTCCGATAGTGAGTTTTTGATCCGAGGGTCGGATTGGAATTCCGGAAGTTGCCGTAGCTCCGTCATGTCATTTGGGATGTGTGCGCAAAATTTCAGGTCATTCGGACGTGTTTTGGTTAGGTTTTTGATCGAAAGCGTATTTGGAGGAAACTTGTAGTTCTTAGGCTTGAATCTTTGATTTAATCGGGTTTCCGGTGTTGTTTTAGGTGTTTTAAGGATTGGTGCAAGTTTGAATAAGTATTAGGTGGTATTGGTGCTTTTGGTTGAGGTCCCGGGGGCCTCGGGATGATTTCGGGTAGTTAACGGAAGAATTTTTGAAGTGTTGCAGCAGCTGGTTTTTTTCTCTCTTTTGGTATTTTCGCTTCTGCGGCTTGGGAACCGCAGAAGCGGAGCCGCATAAGCGGCCATCCCATCGCAGGAGCGGAATTTGGGCTCCCTTCAGTTTCCGCAAGTGCGGAAGTTTGACCGCAGAAGCGGTTATGCACCTGCGAGGTATAAGTCGCAGATGCGGCCATGGGTCATTGGTGAGAAACCGCAGAAGCGGTAAGTTTTTCACAGAAGCGGCTACCGCAGGTGCGGTTTAAGACCGCAGAAGCGGAACCCCTGGATTTTAGTTAATAGCCGCAGAAGCGGCATTTGTTCCGCATAAGCGGGACCGCAGATGCGGTCCCTTGTCCGCAGAAGCGGAAATCCCTGGGCAGAAATAGAAATTTCGAGGGTTTGAGTTCATAAGTTACAAAAATCAATTGAGAACTCGGGTAAGGGCGATTTTGAGTGGGTTTTGAAGAGAAGACTATTGGGTAACGTTTCCTTAATCCCTTCTAGTTATATTTCATCATTATATAGTTAAATGTATCATTGGAACTCGAATTTAGCATCAAAATTGGATAATTTGGAGTAAAACTTCATTGGCTAAATTATGGAGTTTTGAGGGAGCATTTGACCTCCGATTTGGGAGATTTTTATATGGTTAGACTCGTGAGAGTACGAGGGTTCTGAAAATGTGAAAATTATTCGATTCCGGGGCGTTGGCCTGGAGGGCATTTTGGTCATTTCACCTAATTTTACGTCGTAGCTTTGAATTTATTAGCAAAACCAGGTGTTTGCGATGTTATTTACTAATGTGTAATTG
>NW_017670495.1:635920-638781 GCF_001879085.1 Nicotiana attenuata
GTCTGATACTCGTGGCAAAGGCGTGATTTCTAGTTGATTTTGAGCTGGTTCGAGGTAAGTGGCTTGTCTAACCTTGTGTGGGGGACCTTTCCCCTTAGGTTTTGTTATTTGATATTTGAGTGCCTGGTAAGTAAGGTGACGAGCGCGTACTTGAGCCAATTATGGAAAATCCGATTTTTACTTAAGATATTGAGACTGAGCCTTCCTTCATATTTGCCTTATTGTACTTGGAATTATAACCTGTGTTAGATTAGAAGAGCATGTTTAGTTGATCCAATTTGCCTAATTGTTTAAGTTGCCTTGACTGAACTACGTGAAGCATGCTAGGCTAGTACTACCTGTTTCTTGTCTTTGTACTTCCTTTCTTAGTATCTTCTGGTTGTGGTTGCGCATTTACATTGGGACTATGGATGTGGGATTCCGGTAGCTCCCCCCCTTGTTTGTTTACTTTGGGACTGCGGGTTCGATTCCCGATAGATCCCCCTGCACAGTTACTTTGGGACTGCGGGTTAGATTCCCGATAGATACCCCTGTACATTTACTTTGGGACTGCTGGTTAGATTCCCGATAGATCCCCCAGCACATTGATAGTTGGACTACGTGACGGTATCCCGGGAGATCCTTCGGATATACATATATGATGGACTACAGGACGGTATCCCGGGAGATCCACTGGACAGTTGAGAAAAGGACTACAGGACGGTATCCTGGGAGATCTTCATTGTTACCATTGGTATTGAGATGTACTTATTTTGTGTTTGCTCCGTTCTTTGTGTATTTGTTATTGCTTTGTTTAGTCTGTCTTATTCCAATGCTGTACTCACTGTTACTGCCTATTTTCATACTGTTGATTTATATTTTATCGTTTAACCTCAGTAGGGCCCTGACCTTCCTTGTCACTACCCAACCAAGGTTAGGCTTGGCACTTACTGAGTACCGATGTGGTGTACTCATGCCCTTCCTGCGCATGTTTTTCATGTGCAGATCCAGGTACCTCCACTTAGGCGCACTATCCACGAGGCGAGGAGAGCTACGGAGACTTCGTGGTATATCTGCAGCGTCCGCAGACCGAAGAGTCTCCTTCCTTATTCTATCTGTAGTGTCTAGATTCTATCATTCTTTTGATGTAGACATTTTGGAGATTAGAGCATTTACAGTATTTCTATTAGCCTGTGGTTCCCGTGAGTTTTCGGGTTTTAGGATTGAGTTGTAGACTTCCGCATTTCTTTTAAGTTGTATAGGCCGAGCGGCCTTATATGCATTTATTATTTTAATATGTCTAGCTTTATTTAACCATTTCGCAAGTTAGGTTGTTATTTCCGCATTGTTAGGCTTACCTAGTTGTAGGAACTAGGTGCCTTCACGACATGTTCATGGAGGGTGAACTGGGATCGTGACAAGTTGGTACTAGAGCTGTAGGTTCATAGGAGTCACGGGGCACAGGGCGGTTTATTAGAGTCTCGCTGATCGGTACGGAGACATCTGTACTTATCTACGAGAGGCTATGTAACTGTTAGGAAATCTCAATTCATCTTATTCCCTGTCGTGCGAGATTTTTGACATCACAAATCCTAAACTCCTGCCTTCTATTCTCTCACAGATGGTGAGGACACGTGCTACTCGAGATGATCAGGCACCCGCACCCCCTACTGCAACCGTCAGAGACCGGGGCCGGGGTAAAGGCTGAGGACGCGCACGTGGTGCAGCCAGAGCACCTGCGCGAGCTGCCACCGAGGTACCACCAGTAGTGCCAGCCGGAGTCCAGACACCCGATACGTCTGCCACTACTACTCCAGCTCTTCAGGAGACTTTGGCGCAGTTCCTGAGCATGTTTGGTACGTTGATTCAGGAGGGATTGATTCAGGTTGTACCGACTACTTCACAGATCGGGGGAGGGACCCAGACTCCCGCCGCCCCCACTCCAGAGCAGTGAGTTCCCATTTGTCAGGTTCCAGGCGCCCTGGCGACACAGCCTGTGGTCCCAATTCAGCGGGTGGTGAGGACCTCTCGCCAAGTAGGAGACAGGTGGGTCCAGGAGAGAGAGGACAGACGAGGTCAGGAGGGAGAGTATAGAGGGGTGAGTAGACCCCGTAGACCGGGGAGATATACTGGTCCTTATTTTGGAGGCAGGGTGCGTCATGGTAGAGGTTTTGTGGGCCAGCCAGCTCAGTTTGCATCTCAGATTTCACACGGAGTTTCAGGTGTTCAGGGGTCTCGGAGTACCCATACCGCACAGTTCCCACTGCCACGTCAGTCGCGAGGTTGCTTTGAGTGTGGTGACATACGCCATGTGGTGAGGTATTGCCCTAGACTTGGGAGGAGTGCACCTCCACAGACTTCTCGACCACAGCGCCCCGCAGAGCTCTCAGGCTATTGTTGCCACCCCAGTTGCTACCCCACCTACCCGTACCGAGACTATTGCCTCCGATTCTGTCATCACAGGTATTGTCATGGTTTGTTATAGAGGTGTACCGATTCTATTCGATCTAGGCTCCACTTATTTTTATGTGTCTTCTTATTTTGCTCCACATTTGGGTGTACCTCGGGATTCCTTCGAGTCTTCCTGTTTATGTTTCTACTCCTGTGGGGGATTCTCTTGTTGTGGACCGCGTTTATTGGTCATGTTTGGTTACTATTCGTGGTTTTGAGACCAGAGCGGATTTATTGTTACTCGGTATGGTGGATTTTGACATTATTTTGGGCATGGACTGGTTGTCGCCCCATTTTGCTATTCTTGATTGTCACGCCAAGACCGTGACGCTGGATATGCCAGGTATTCCGCGTATTGAGTGGAGTGGTACTTTAGATCACACTCCCAGTAGGGTTATCTCTTTTCTTAAAGCTCAGCGCATGGTTGAGAA
>NW_017670496.1:0-2385 GCF_001879085.1 Nicotiana attenuata
GCAAAATGCAGATAAAGGTGAGTAGTAACGAAACTCTTAGCTGATAGATGATAGCTGATAGTTGATTGCGTCGTTGTGGCCACTAGGGATGTCATGTGCGGACAACACTTGTAAGTGAGTGATGATTCTGAGAGTTGTACTCCTGCAAAATATGAATATGTAACCGTATCTGATGGCTCTATGTTTTGGGGTGCCTGCATTCAAAGAAAGATCGTGAGTTTTGTGAAGGGGAAGGTTAGTTCGTCTTCCCGTGGACCTCGCTCGTCCTACTCGGCTCTTGTTTTCATTGGGGGTAGCGTCGCTAAACAAAGCAATTTGATAGTAGCCATGCATAACTTTCTAAAATATGATGTAAACACATAAATAATAATAAAATCGATTTTCTTTTAGATGAACCGACGACTGCGACGCGGTTCAAGATATTGCGACCTCTCTTGCTCCGGAATTTTGAGGGTCCTCCTCAAAATTCTGCCCCAGTTTACTGGGCTGGTGGGACGCAGGACGTGTCAGGACGTCGCAGGAAACGGCAAGGCATGGCCATGGCACGTGTCAGGACATCGCAGGACATGGCAGGACATGGCCATGCACGTGTTAGGACGTCACAGGACATGGTCATGGCATGTCGCATGACATCGCAGGACATGGCAGGGCATGGCCATGAGACGTCGCAGGCCGTCGTAGGACATGGAAGAGCGTGGCCATGGCACGGCACAGGACGTCGCAGGACATGACATGACATGGCAGGGCGTGGCCATGGCACGACGTCGCACCAAGCCGCACCCCGTCGCACCACCTCGCTCCATGTCGCACCACGTCTAGTGCTAGCCAATACTTAGCATTATGTCAAGCGCAACGATGTTGGTGGTCGTTGGTGGCGGTGGTTCGAGCGGTAGCGACCGACGACGGTTGGTCGACGCTTGGTGGTTGGCGGCGGCGGTTTGAAGTCAGAATCACTTATGGTGGTTGCGACAATGGGGGCTCCTCATGATTAATGGTGGTTGGTCATCCATATGCTTTTATAATAATATTATGCATTTTACCTATTTCTTATCTATTTTTTATATATTTTTTTGCATTTTTTGTAATTTTAAATAGTTTTTATGTTACTTATTATAAAAATATTTAGTCTTTTATGTGCTATATTATTACTAGATGTATTGAAAATTTTCTCCCTTTTTTCCTATATTTATAATAATTTTAATATTTTTTACTATTTTATTAAGTATTTTTCGTTTATAATAAAAATATTTCAATTTTTTTTTTGTAATAAATATCATTTACAATGTTTAAAAGTCATTTGTGCATATATTAGCTAAGTTGTACCTTGGTTTATGCTATTTGGTGTTGTACAACTCCATTATGATTCTCTGGCCAAAACATGTTCACTCCTGAAACTTGGTTTTTTTTTTAAAGCACATATAAGGGGGGTTGAAAGGCACCTCAAGTGCTTGCTGCCAGGCAGAGGCGGGCATGCATGGGGGACGCTGGCATGGGGTGTGGGCATTGGAGGCATGCACGGTTAGTCCGTGCTACGTCCTCTTTTTTTTTTGCAAACCGCGCCGGCAAGTACTCGTGTGAGCTCGTAGTACACCTTGTGGTGACACCGCTCGTGGAAAACATTGGATTTTGGCAACGAACGACGGAGCGTCGTGCAAGTAGCGCTGCAAGGTGTCGTGCGCATGGGGCTAAGCTTAGTACTTGCTCATTGCCATCGGTAGTGCGGGCAATACCGGGATGCGACATCGCTCATGGCGGCTAATGGCTTTTGGCAACGAAACGACAAAGCGTCGTGCAACTAACGCCGCAAGGTGCCATGCGCATAGGGCGAAGCTTAGTACATTGCCCATTGCCATCGGTTGTTGGGGGTTGTGTCTGGCATCGCTCGTGGCGGCTGATGGCTTTTGGCAAAGGAACGACGGAGCATCGTGCAAGTAGCGCCGCAAGGTGCCGTGCGCATGTGGCTAAGCTCAGTACTTGCTCATTGCCATCGTTGATGCGGGCATCACCGGGAGGCGACATCACTCTTGGCGGCTGATGGCTTTTGGCAACGAAACAGCGAAGCATCGTGCAACTAGCGCCGCAAGGTGCCATGCACATGGGTCGAAGCTTAGTTTTAGACCTCCGCCACTTTGACCTCGACTTGACAACAAGAGTGCTGTCATGAGGCAGCAAGAGTGTTGCAAAGTTGGTGCGCGAGTAGCACCAAAGTCAAAAAGGGAAACGAGCAAGTGATGGCCAAGGCTTTGACGGAGGCGGGGCATCTTGGCAAGGGCTTGACAATGAGTCGCGGGCTAAGGGTGACACTTGATTATGGCAAAGGCATCAAGGCATGAAGCAGTGATGCCAAGGCAAGGCAAAAACGGATAGGCAAAGGCAGGCTAATAT
>NW_017670496.1:10106-12842 GCF_001879085.1 Nicotiana attenuata
GAGGAACCGTTAATTCCCGCAATTAGTCATCGCACTTGGTTGAAAAGCCAGTGGCGCGAAGCTACCGTGCGCTGGATTATGACTGAACGCCTCTATGTCAGAATCTGGGCTAGAAGCGACGCATGCGCTCGCCGTCCGCTTGCCGACCCGCAGTAGGGGCCTCTGGCCCCCAAGGGCACGTGTCGTTGTCTAAGTCATCGCGGCGGAAGAGCCGCGGTGGCCGCCTTGAAGTACAAATTCCATCGAGCGGCGAGTAGAATCCTTTGCAGACGACTTAAATACGCGACAGGGTATTGTAAGTGGCAGAGTGGCCTTGCTGCCACGATCCACTGAGATTTAGCCCTTTGTCGCTCCGATTCATCCCTCCCCCTACAAACCAATCTATTTCTAACTTTTCCGAAAAGAGGTTTGCTCCTCCCTTGATGCTACATTATACTAAGTGTTGGAAAATCGAACAAGTCCTCAAGACCTTGGAACGTATACTATTTGTGTATTGAGCGGCCAGTGTGACTTGACACTTAGTCATGTCGAGGGAAAGGCTAAACCAAATATCGTAAGTAGAGGTTTATCGGGGCGTCACTTGTGTCACCGAGGCCTATGTCAATGGCGGTGTGCCAATACAATGTCGCAAGTAGAGGTTTATCGGGGCGTCGCTTGCGTCGCCGAGGCCTATGCCGAGGGCGAAGTGCCAATACAACGTCACAAGTACAGGTTTATCTTGGCGTCGCTTGCGTCGCTGAGGCCTATGCCGAGGGAGATGTGCCGATACAATGTTGCAAGTAGAGGTTTATCGGGGCGTCACTTGCGTCACCGAGGCCTCTGCCGAGGGCGACGTGCCGATACAATATCGCAGGTAGAGATTTATTGGGGCGTCTCTTGTGTCGCCGCAATGTTGCAAGTTGAGGTTTATCGGGGCGTCGCTTGCATCGCCGAGGCCTATGCCAAGGGCGATGTGCCGATACAATGTCGCAAGTAGAGGTTTATCGGGGCGTCGCTTGTGTCGCCGAGGCCTATGCCACGGGCGATGTGCCGATACAATGTCGCAAGTAAAGGTTTATCGAGGTGTCGCTTGTGTCGCCGCAATGTCGCAAGTAGAGGTTTATCGGGGCGTCGCTTGTGTCGGCGAGGCCTATGCAAAGGGCGATGTGCCGATACAATGTCGCAAGTAGAGGTTTATCGGGGCAGCGCTTGTGTCGCCGAGGCCTATGCCGAGGGCGATGTGCCAATACAATGTCGCAAGTAGAGGTTTTTCGGGACGTCGCTTGCGTCGCCGAGGCCTATGTCAATGGCCCGAGGTCGAACATGGAAGGTGTCACGGGGGCATTTTTGTTCAGTCCAAAGTCACACCCGCGCGGTAGTCAAGTTCCGCACTTGACTCAGCCTTCCTTAACACTTAGCCAATTTTCAGCAAGTTTGGCTTAAACGAAATTTTAGGCAACAATCAGAAATTTAAGAACACAAAGCAACTACGGGAAAATTCCCAACCATTGCATTAATTTAGAAAATATACAAAGGACCCTCACTATGCTATGAACACAATCCGCTCACAGCCCACTTTTGGCAAGAACACAAGTCGTTCTTGGCCAACACTAAGACCTGCCCTATGCCCAGCCTTAGCCCTTTTGAAACACTTTGAAACCCTCATGTTTCACTCTTGTTTCCCACTTATAATTTCACACGAAATTACCACATTACTTCTGCCTAAGTCCAAAGGCCCTATTTATAGAACATAGGCAGCCCTTAAACTTGACAGCACATGACACTTGTCGCCTACAGCTTTTGCCACTTGTCGGGCTAAGTTTAAATCTTGTTCCTAACATGTAGTTGAAATCCCCAACTACTTAGGACATGATATACACGAAATGGATAATGGATACAAGCATAATCAGTCATGGGAGGTTATGGGTACAAGTGGTTATGAAACTGTAACCGCCAACTACTTTGGCATGTGCCTTGCATGTGTCTTTTGACTTGGTCTGCTATGTTTCACGCCCAAGGCTTGCTTTGTGCCAAGCCTTAGCTCATTTTGACATTGCTCCGCACCAATGTCTCACCCGCAACCTGCTGCCATGATTTTTCCGCACACGCCCGGCGCCGCTTGCCGCCCGCACACTGCCTTGGCCTAGTTTCTGCCTTGCCCATGTCAACCTTTGTTTCCCTCGTGCCATTGCTTGTATTTTCATTCACATAGCTTTGCCTTAGCTATTGAAATCCTTTGCCATCATCCTGCCTTCCCGCTTTGCCTTAGCTTAGCCCTCACATAGCTGCCACAACCCAAAAGTGCCATGCCTCCGACTTTGGCGCGCATGCCGTGCCATGCCGCCCTAACATTGCCCATGCTGCCTCATCAAGCCTTTTCCAAGCGCGCCTTGCCTGTCCCAAGGCCTTGGACATTACTTGCCCACAACAGCCCTCAATGCCAATGTCATGTCCGTCGCCCGCATGATCGTTTTGCCCGCACATAGGCCATTGACAAGGCCATCACGCCCAAATCCTTGCCACAGCCATGCCACACCCGATGACAAAGAGTTAGGGTCTATCAAACCACCCACACCCTTTGAAATCGACGTCTTCGTTGAGCCAACTCAATTAATCAACCCCAAGGGGTGCTCCATTCACATCTGCCACCGCCACTTGTTCCTATTTTTCCGCAGCTAGCATTGCGTTCACCCTAGCCTGCACGGGACAATCCTTCTTCAAGTGCGGTCCACCCCAAGTAAAGCAGCCTTTGAATTT
>NW_017670496.1:16957-61610 GCF_001879085.1 Nicotiana attenuata
CAAGATATGTTGTGTATCATGTCCTAAGAGTGCCAAGAAAGTTTAGCGAGGACTTGGGGTGAGACCAAGGGTCTAGCCTGCGGGTGACGGCCACGTACGTGCCTGAATGTCACAACCGTACATTTCCGATCTACAAGGGGAATCTAGGGATTTCGGTTGTAGGACGTGTTTCTAGTATGCTCTTATATATGCTGACCAAATTTGGCATCATTTGGAGTTGGTTTGCTTATGGGCTTGACTTCACCAAGAGAAGTGGCATTGTCATAATTTGCTGAAGTGTCCGAAGGCTATAACTATTTCCACGAGTATGGTAATGGGGTGAAACTTCATGGAGGTGTGAAGGAATCGGATGAGTGAGAAAGGGTCATTATGATTCTCTGGCCAAAACATGTCTACTAGGGGATCTTGGACTTTTTTATTTTAAGCATATATAAGGGGGGCAGAGGTGTTGAAGCTCAGCCAGCCTCCCCCGTGCGTACTGCCACCAAGCCGCACCAAGTGAGCTACCTTGAGGTGGAACCTCAGGGGCCTGCCTAGGCATCTCAAAGGAGTGTCATATGTATCCATACGAGTTTGGGAACTTTATGGATGGCGCGACGCCTCAAGGCTAGCGTTGGGCATAAAACGGGCATCGGAGGCTTGACGTGTGGGACAATTATGCCCTATAGGCTACCGAAATGGTGGATAAAGACCTCCCTGCCGATTGGATACTTGAAGCACCTATCTTAGGGGCCTCATGTGTCAACTTGTGAGCTTGGCTTGGGTTCCGCTAGGCAAGCAAGGGTCCGTTGGCCTAGACGTGCAGTTGTGGGGTGACACTGCACTATGCGGGATGAAAGTATGTTGCGAGGGCTATGTTTGGCTATGCCATAAGACAACCATGGGCATGATATGAAAGACGCACATGACAAAGGCCAAGGACTAAAGGTTGCCCTACTCGGGCGAAGCACAAGCTGGGTACGGATGCACGAGGCCAGTGTCAAGCTTGAGGATTGGACTGTGCATGCGAGAGCGATGCTCAGTGCTAGGCGACGGACAGACATGTCCTAAGCCAACCCCGGGTGTGCGCATAGATGAGATCCATCAGAGATGAAGCGCCACAGCTAGTCAAGGCTATGAGCCTAGACGTCAGATGGGCAGCACAGTTGGAGCAAGCCTCCTAGGCAAGCTTCACCACAGGCACAGGATCGTGCTAGAAAACCTGGGAAAAAGGAAAGGCTGGCCTATAGTGTGGGGTGACTACAGGTGCCGCACGGGCTATTTGGTGCTGCTAGCATCTGAAAAATATCATCCCGTGGCATCTGGTATCAGAGCTATTTTAAGCCATCTTCTCTCTGATACTTGGTATTAGAGCGTATTTTTGTGCCATTTTTGCCCTAATATGTTGTTTTAGAGCAGAAGTTGAGATGGCGAGTGCATTGGATGTCAGTGCGGAGATCATGTCAAAGCAGAGATTGAGGTCCATATGCCACCAGAGATCGAGAACACGATACTACTAGTTAGAAAGGGAAGTCTTCCGTGCAGCGGGTACTATTTTCAGAGGGATACTATTGAGGCACATTTGACTTGAAAAGAGAGCCATTGTGCGATGCTTTTGGGATAGTTCCACAAGAAGGGACAGACGGTTAGCAGAAGCACAATTGTTCTTGATTGTGATAATCCGGCAGTGTATCAGAAACTCTGTTAGCAGTTGGTTAGCAGCTTTGCAAAGCATGGCATGGACGTAATAAATGTCAAATGTAGACTGAGAGCGTTCCTTATGCGGGTTTAATACAGTTTGAACTAAGAGAGTTCAGTTGCGTTGGAAGCTCGTCAGGTTGAGGCATTTTGTTCATGTTAAGCAGCAGGTTGGAGCTGTTGGCCGTTTTGGCGAAGGAAATGGACAACCCCAGTTTCTTTCGAAAGTCTGGGCTTTAGTTGAATGTGATGATATGCCGATGAGTCGGGTGGTCAGGAAAAGGCCATGTTTTCCAGGTCGTGCAGCCATATTGCAAAGAGTGTGAGCCGTGGACTATAAACTTTGGGCATGATCATGCTTGGATCTTGCCGTGGATGCGAGAAACGCATCAGTTGAGTGTCTTTCCTGCGGGATAGACTTGTGGACTGCCTGAGGGCATTGAGTAGTCACCTAGCCATCTAAAGGGCTGCGATGAATGGCAGGAGAGTCCCTTAACAACCGCGAAGAAGGACCTGTGTACAGGCTTCTCAGCGGGAGAGTGTGAATGTCACAATGGGGTGGAGTCAGCCACCAGGATTGTGAAAAAAGAGCCGAACCGTGTAATGGGGAGGCGTAGTGCTGAATTGCCAAGGTGAGGAGACGAGTTCGAAGGAAGTAGCGAAGCTTCAAAATTGAGGGAATTTCCAAGTTGAAAGGTGTCGTTCTGGAAAGGGGTATGCCGAATGATCGGGGACCATAAGATGGGTCCAAGTGCGAGGCACACCGAACCAAGAAGCCGTGCTAGCAGAACCAGGAGGGTTCTTGTCTATAGGGCGAGTACAAGGTACTACCGGGAGCATTGGGTACTTGCTGAGGAAGTGATAGTTGGAAAACAAAGAGCTTTGTTCTTGAATGTGGCGATGCTATGACTTTGAGAATGTAGTACTCACCAGGAGTACGTCCCAAAGAGCTTGCTGAGTGCCAAAGGGTACAAAGGAGCAGATGAGTTGCCGAAGGTGTCATGTTGCAGCATGAGTTTCCAGAGGCCGGGCTAGTATGCCAAGTGGGACAGGTACATTGATTTGTGTCCTCCACATTGAGTGTGGCAGGAACTGCCTATGAAGAGGCAAAGAGTCCAGAAGCAAGAGAGTCTTCCAAAGTAACCAGGGCGAGAAAAGGGCTACGCGAGCTATTGAGCTGCGTGAGCTACCCTGAGTGCTCGAAAGGGCTTCGTGGGATGTTGAGCCACGGGAGCAAAAACGAGCTACGTGAGTTGTTGAACTACGGGAGATGCACCAGAAATAGCACGCTGATGTGCTTTACCAGTGTGGGAAGAGCTTCGGACGATGTCAAGGCCGTGAGGGTCATGGCGTGGTTGACTAGTGTGTGTCACCACAAAATTAGTCACCAGAGGGTGCAAGTGCGGAGGCACTTTTCGAGCGAACACCGATAGGAGGTGCAGTGCAGAAGGCATGCTTGGAAGATACTTGGGGAAGAAGTGCAAGGGGCACGAATCCATTTTGAGAATGGACTTTGAGGAAGTCCGACCCACAAGGACTAAGGGTGCCGGTGTACATCCCCTAAGGGGTAGACTCCGGGTTGTCGTGGGCATTGATGTGTCATCGGGGACGATTACAAGGTTGAGTGTGGGAGGATGTCACACCCTGCATTCTGGGGGTCAAGTCATCCATGAGTACTGCATGCTATAAGGCGGCAGGACGAGTGTCAGTGGCGTAAGCGACGTGTGCTGACGATGCGTTATGAAGGAGCATTAGGCAGAGGGGCTTTGCATGAGGCAAAAAATATCAAGATATGTTGTGTTGCATGTCCTAAGAGTTCCAAGAAAGTTTTACGAGGACTTGGGGTGAGACCAAGGGTCTAGCCTGCGGGTGACGACCACGTATGTGCCTGAATGTCACAACCGTACGTTTCCAAGCTACAAGGGGAATCTAGGGATTTCGGTTGCAGGCCATGTTCCTAGTATTCTCTTATATATGCTGACCAAATTTGGCGTCATTTGGAGTTGGTTTGCCTATGGGCTTGACTTCGCCAATGGCAGTGGCATTGTCGTAATTTGCTGAAGTGTCCGAAGGCTATAACTATTTCCACGAGTATGGGAATGGGGTGAAACTTCATGGAGGTATGAAGGAAGTCAAGAAATAGCTTTAGAAACAGACGGCGCCTTATTCAGAGTTCGGATGAGTGAGAAAGGGTCATTATGATTCTCTGGCCAAAACATGTTTACTAGGGGATCATGGGCTTTATTATTTTAAGCATATATAAGGGGGCAGAGGTGTTGAAGCTCAGCCAGCCTCCCCCGTGCGTGCTGCCACCAAGCCGCACCAAATGAGCTACCTTGAGGGGGAACCTCAGGGGCCTGCCTAGGCATCTCAAAGGAGTGTCATAGGTATCCATACGAGTTTGGGAACTCTATGGACGGCGCGACGCCTCAGGGCTAGCNCCTGACTTCGAGGAAGGTCTCTCGACCCTGAAATTGGAGGTCATCACAAAGGATTCTTGAACGCACTCCTCAACACGGGGGGAAGTGGCCACTTTGCCTTGAGAGAAAAATGAAGAAGATGAGCCCGCAACCTCCTAGGAAGAAGAAGTGGAAATTTTTTCCATCCTTGAGAGAATATGAAAGAAGAAGAAAAGGGGGTTGCGTTCCTGAAAAAGAGCGAGAACGAGGGAAAAACAGACCTTACTAGGGGTTTTTGTCACGAGATGGAGTCTAGAAAGGAAGAGGGAAGTATATATAAAAGCACCGTGTGTACATTGAAGGAAGCCAACCGCCGCAGTCAATGCGCAAACCTGCTGGGACAGCGCGCATGGTGCGTCTTGACATCTCGTAGCTGTTTGCAAGAACATCGAAGGAAGCAGGAGTTCAGGACCGTTTCTTATCATTTCTTGCCACTTTCACTCTAAGAAACGCGGAGACTATCTGTATACGGCAAATCCGGGGGCCCGATTTCCCCGTCATAGGGTCGTCTCGCGGTCATGCTACTCGAAGCTCGAAGCCAAGGTCGAGACTCACCCTCGGGGGTCGTCAGGTACCGGTCAGGAGGGCATCGCGTTCCAACGGCTATAGCAGGCGAGAGGGTAGTTCCCAAGACACATGGCTTAATCTGACAGGGCTGACCTATCCGGGGCCTATTTCAAGATGTCATGTCTAGCCATCCTATCTCCATGCCTTTACAGTTAACACGTTTTGTACTATGAGAGATTTCCCTCCTATATAAAGGGGATCCCCACCACTTTGTAGAGCTCTCGGTTGATATTGCTCCAACTATTCTCTACAAGATCAATAATCTCTCTCTCTCTCTCTCTCTCTCTCTCTCTCTCTCTCTCTCTCTCTCTTTTCTCTCTCTTTTCTCTCTAATACATTCTCTCGATATTGTTGCTCTAGTTTATTATCTTCATACTTGTTCTTCATTTATTGCTTATCATTGGCCATAAAGAGCCTCCTTTAATATTATTGCATCTGTTAGCCCCTCCCCGACTGCCCCTGATAGCTCGAGCCCGAGCTCGGGAATCGACCTCGAGGCCCAAAACCGACGAGCTCGAGGCCCTGAACAGCTATCTTTCGGTTCGATTACGACTCCATTTCAGTTTGCATCTCGTCCTTAAACTTCATATACGTAGCATCAATTGCTCTACAACTTGCATAAAAATAGATCACGTATTATTAGAGTCCCATCAACAAATTTAATTGTTACTACCATTTTCACGGTAAATAGAAAATAAAGAAGATAAAGAATATCAAATTTCAACGTGGAAAACCCTTCAAATCGAAGGTAAAAACTATGGGATCACAAAGATCCAAAAAGCGTCACTATAACAATAAGAGGGTTACAAAAGTTCTCCAAATTGGCAACACAACAAGTGCCAAACACGAAGCAACAATAGCAACAACAAATCAATTGAAGAAGAAGGAGAAGTCACAAAATTGGAGCTGTTGTTCGGGGCTCAAAATCAGATGCTACATGCCTCAAATTCCGACCTCCACCATTCAAATCAAAAAACCAAAATGTTACGAACACTCAGTAAAATATTTATCCTGATCAAACGGTTAACGAATCGCAAAATATGATTTGAAATTGGTTGGTCGGAATAAAAATTTGCAGGAAAACAAATACTTTATTCTCTCTTCTCTCTTGATGAAAGCTCTTTCAGAAACCACTCTTATGTGCTAAGTCTTTCAAAGACTTGTACCACTGAGCGTAGAATAATTATCCAAGGTTGTCCTATTTATAGATAATGAGTCGTGCTTTCTCTTAAAGCCAAAACTAACTCTAAATATGAATAAAACCCAAATCCAATTCCGAATAGGAATGGAAACCAAAAGAGAATAGGATTAGGCCATTGAGCCTTTGGATGGACAACATGGGCATGGGCCCAACAAACTTCCTCTCCAACCAAAGGGCCAAATGTGTCTTCAAGTAGAGGAACTATTGACAGGCTTCATGCCTGCCAATTTTCTGCAAAACACATGCTTATTTGCAAGCTTAACTACGAAGTCCTCAGGCTGCTCTATATAAATCTCCTCATCTAAATCACCATGAAGAAAAGCAATCTTGACATCCATCTGCTCAACCTCTAAATCTAGACTAGTGGCTAAGCCTAGAACCACACGAATAGAAGACATCTTCACAACAGGGGAGAAAATTTCATCAAAGTCAACTCCCTTCTTCTGGCCAAAACCTTTAATAACTAACCTCGCCTTGTACCTAGGTTCAGAAGTGTGGTTATCTTGTTTTACTCTGAATATCCATTTGTTTGATAAAGTTTTCTTACCTTTCAGCAATTTCACTAACTCATATGTGCCATTCTCATGGAGTGACTTCATCTCATCTTCCATGACTTCTATCCACTGACCTTTGTGAGTATCTTACATGGATTCATCATAGCTCTCAGGTTATCCCATGTCATTCAAAAGTACATACTCATCAGGAGGATGGCGCATGAATTTTTTCTTCTCCCTTGTAGATCTTCTAAGAGAGGTTTCATAAGCATTTGAAATAGTTACCTGAGCAGGAATTGGTTATTGATCAACCATAACTTCATCAATTGGAGCATCCATAACATCTACACCATGATGATCATTTTGATCTTGATCGTTATCTTCATTATTGTCTTGGGTTCCTTCGTGTGCAATAGGTGCCTTAGCAATAGAAACTGGATCAATATCAACTAAGCTCTCATTACTCTCAGAATCTATCTTCTCAACTTTGTCAATATCTTCAATAGTTTGGTCTTCAAAGAATATTGCATCACGACTTCTAATAAGTATATTGTCAACTGGATCATAAAAATGATACCCGAACTCATCTTGACCATAACCGATAAAGATGCACTGCTTGTTTTGATATCTAGTTTCAATCTCTCATCTTTAAGAACATGCACATAAGCTCTACACCCAAAAACTCTCAGGTGATCATAAAAAATATCTTTGGCAAACCAAACTCTATCTGGGACATCACCATCCAAAGAAACAACATGAGACAAATTGATAACATATGCAACAATGTTAAGTGCTTCTGCCCAAAATGTATTTAGAAGTTTAGCCTCTGAAAGCAAGCATCTAACTCTCTCAACTAGAGTTCTATTCATCCTCTCTGCCAAACCATTCAATTGAGGCATCTTGGGCGGAGTTTTCTGATGATGAATTCCTTTTTCCTTGTAACAGTTATCAAAGGGACCACAATATTCACCACCATTGTTAGTGCGAATGCATTTTAATTCCATCCTCGTATGTCTCTCAGCTAAGACCTGAAATTCTTTAGACATGCCGAGTGTTTGATATTCGGATTTTAAAGGGTACAACCAGAGCTTGCGAGAATGATCATCAATGAAGGTCACAAAGTAAAGTGCACCACCTTTTGACTTTACTTTAAAAGGACCACACAAATCAGAGTGTACTAGCTCCAATAAATCGGGCTTTCTTGAGGGAGGATGTCACGACCCAATTCTATTTTAGGTCGTGATGCCGCCCAACACCGTTTCTAGGCAAGCCAACAGTGAACAATCTAGTGATTTTCCATTTTTAATAAGTTTTTGAAGTAAAAAACTTTCCTTAATTTAAAAGATTTAAAATAATTAAAATAAAAGCAGCTAAATGCAATCATAACCGTAGAAATAGAACCAAAATTCACAAGTCTACTAGTGTGTGCCAAGACCTGGTGTCACAAGTGTATAGGCTACTAGTAGAATATACAAAAGATTTCTATTCTACTATCTGGAATGAAATAGACAGAACAATAAAAAAAAGGAAGACTCCGGCTGCTGCAGAACGGCTCGGAAGGCAGCTCACCGTATAGTCTCGCAACAGGGATCAAGTATGCGTGCCAGACTGATATCCAGATGCACCTGCCTCAGATCCTACACATTAAATGCAGAAGTGTAGCGTGAGTACATAAACAACATGTACCCAGTAAGTATCCAGTCTAACCTCAGAGAAGTAGTGACGAGGGGTCGACCTTGACACTTACTATGGGCTAACAATAAAATATCAAATTAATAGCTAAGCATGGATTACATGAATATAGCTTATAACTCAATAACATGGATAATAAGCACTCCTTCCACTAGGAGTTTATCCCAAGTTTACTTTCATCATTTAACAATTTATATTTCCAATTCAATGAACAACATCAATTATAACTGTTTACAAAGATTTATCACACACAAATCATGTCGAGGTCGTACGACCCGATCCAACATAATATTTAAATTGTGCACTGCCGAGTGTCGAACGAAACGAATCATAGATGCATCTATCTGCTACCGAGGCGTTCGGCCCGCTCCACAAATAGAAAATACCTTAAGGAAACACAAATTCTCAATAACAGTCAAGTGTTCCATTCACAACATCAAGTAAGTAAAATTTAACCTTTTACAAATTCTTTTATCAAATTCCAATATGACTTAAGCAATTGAATTAACAAGTAGGGGTGCAAACATTTCAAGTATAGCATGATATGGGTCCTAGACTACCCGGACAATAGCATAATTAGTAGCTACGTACGGACTCTCATCACCTCATACGTACGTGGCCCCCCACAAATAGGAACACATGTTAATTATTTACATATGTGGTTAATCCCTCTTACAAGGTTAAAAAAGAACTTACCTCGCCTCAAAGCCTACTTTCAGATCCAAGATTGGTGCTCAAACCCCCAATTTGGTGCCAAACGACTCGAAACTAATCAAATGTTATATATGATAGTCAATTTATGCTCAAAAGTTCATATCCTAACTATTAAAGTGATTAATCAAGCCTATTTAAAGAATCCCAAAAATTCACTCCCGGGCCCACGTGCCCGGATTCCAATTTTTTTTGAAGAAAGTTGTTACCCATAACCTCATGAACTCAAATATATGTTTTTTACTAAATTTCGTGGTTAAATCCCATTTTTATCAAAAACCTAGGTTTTCATCTAAACCTTTGATTCTCCAATTTTTACATGTTAATCTACCCATAATCTATGTATTTAGATCGTGTTGTGTAGAAATTACTTACCCCTAAGTGCTAGGTGAAAACCCCCTTCTAAAAGCTCCAAAAATCGCCCAAGATATGAAACAAAATGAGCTAAATGGCCTAAGACCCGCATTTAATAGAGTTGTGCACAGGTATCAGAAGTCGCATTTGCGACACCTGGTTCACAAATGCGACAAATCAATCGCAAATGTGAACCCAGGCTTCTACTGCCAAGGTCGCAAATGCGTCCATGGAGTCGCAAATGCGGACACTGTTGAGGTTGCAAATGCGACCAAAGTGTCGCAAATGCGAAGACTGCCCATGAATGGCTTCTTCGCAATTGCGAAGCCTTTCTCACAAATGCGAAAAAATTCTCGCATTTGCGAGACCTACAACAGCTGCCAAGAAACACCAGAAAAATTGAAGTTTTTCTCATCCTTCTGAACGTCCGAAACTCACTGGAGCCCTCGGGGCTCCACACCAAACACCTACACAAGTCTAACAACATCATAAAAACTTGCTCGTGCGATCGAAACACTGACATAACATCAAAAACCATGAATTAGATGCCAAAATGCATGGATTAACTCACAAACTCAAAAACTTCGAAAAATACTTCTGTGCATCCGTTTCCTATCAAATCAACTCGGAATGATGCCAAATTTCGCGTGGAAGTCTTAAATGACATTACGGACCTACTCCAACTTTCAGAACCCTCGGTTAAACTTTTCAAAAACTTCAAATTTCTAACTTTCGCCAAATGGCCCCGAAACGACCTACGGACCTCCAAATTCACTTCCGGACGCGCTCCTAGTCTAGAATCACAAACGGAGCTACTCCCAGGCTCGAAATCCCAAACAGAAGTCTATAATGTAAAAATCCACTTCAACCCAAACTTATGAAATTCACCCAAAATGCCAACTTTCAATATTAGGCGCTGAAACGCTCCGGGTCATCCAAAACCCGATCCGAACATACGCCCAAGTCCAAAATCATCATACAAACCTATTGGAACCGTCAAATCCCGATCTCGAGGTCTTTTACTCAAAATGTTGACCGAAATCAAGCTTAGCCTTTTAAGCCAACCTTAAGGGACCAAGTGTTCTAATTTCATCCTGACCCATTCCAAATCCCGAACTAACCATCCCCGCAAGTCATAAAATAGTAAAAGCACGTACGAAATTCTTATTTAAGGGGACGGGGTTCTAGAAAGCAAAACGACCGGTCAGGTCGTTACAAAGGATGGCTATGAAAGGAAACCAATTTTTCTGTTTGCCAGCTAAACAATGGATACACCTCTTCAGCTTTGCTTGTTTCACTCCAGAAAGCAAAATTTTCTTAGCCAAATATGTAATCCCCCTCTCGCTCATATGAATCAATCTTCTGTGCCACAATTCTGATAAAGTGTCACTTTCCACCAGATTTATGGAATCATTAAGAATAGAGCCCTGTGTCATATATAAATGACCAGACTTGACTCCTCGAGCCACTACTAACGAGCCCTTGGTGAGCTTCCATTGGCCATTAAAGAGGGCATTATGGTAACCTTCATCGTTTAATCTTCCCGCGGAGATCAAATTGAGAAGAAAGTCTAGAGCATGCTTGACATCTTGAAAAACTAATGTTGAACCATTATTAGTTTTCAAACAAACTGTGCCAACACCAAACACTTTAACTTCACTGGAATTTCCCATCTTTAAAACTCCAGAATCAACAGGTCTTTTCTTGGAGTGACATGTGAGGTAGCTCCAGAATCTACTATCCAGATCGTCTCATGAGATACCAAATTGATGACGTTTTCATCATAAGCAAAAAGAAGGCCATCTCGAACAATAGCAGCAACATTGTTCTCGTTATTTTCAACTTTCTTTCCTTCTCTAATTTCTTGCTTCAACTTGTGGCAAAACCTTTTTATGTGTCCTTTCTTGCCACAATGGTTGCATGTAATATTATGGTATTTGGACCTTGACTTACTCTACTTTTACCTCTATTCCTCGATCCTCTTGTTCTATCTCTCCCCGATCTTCTTTAACCAATATCTGCTTATGAGGACGAACCTGAGGTTTTCTCCTTACTTCCTCGTTCAACACAATACTCTTGGCATATTCCATGGTCACCTTACCTCCAGGAGCTGAATTTGTCAAAGAAACATGAAGAGTTTCCCAAGAGTCTGGCAGAGTATTAAGAAGCCAAAATCCTTGTATCTCATCATCAAAATTAACTCTCATTCCAGACAGCTGGTCAAGGACGCCCTGAAAATCATTTATGTGATCAAGGATAGGGCTTCCTTCCTTGTATTTAATGGTCATCAATTGCTTTAGCAGGAATAACTTGTTGTTCCCAGTTTTTGAAGCATAAAGAGTCTTTAGCTTCCCACAATGATCCCGCATGTATCTCATTCAAAATATGCGTGCGAACATTATCTTCAACCCATTGTCGTATATATCCACATACTTGTTGGTGCTCGAAATCCCAATCTTCATCAGATAGAATCTCGGGTTTATGAGCTGCAAAAACAGGTAGATGCATCTTCTTCACAAACAACAAATCTTTCATCTTGCTTCTCCAAATATTATAATTTCTCCCATTTAAACATACCATCTTGCTAATATCCGCCTCCATTCTGTAACAACCCGGATAAATAACCAAGGCTCCGATACCACGATTAAATGTTTGTGTCTTTTTTGGTTGATTTTTCTTTTGTTGTGTGGTTTATCATTGCTCAAGATTTGCTTTGCTAGCTTCCGTATGACACCTGATTATTTCGATCCTAACAAGTGGTATCAGAGCAAGGCTCAAGACAGGTTCATCTTGGCGATTTAGTTCTAGCCGCAATCTATTTGACGATAATCATATTTTTGTCAGAGAAATTTGACCTAAGTGCTACTTACGCTGAGACAAACTCTGCGGTGGAGATTTGGAGATGCGACCTGTTGAAGATTATGTGAATAAGTTGGATCAAGTTTATTTTGTTAAAAAATTCAGGCCAAAGGGGGAGAATGGTTAGGTGTTTCTCCAGATTTTCTTACCATAATTGGTTTTCCTATCTCATGAAGGAAAAGATAACATATTTACCATAATTCGGTTTTTCTTTTGCTATAAGAAAAATATAATCCTTCCATATTTGGCTAGGCCCTTTTCTTGTAGTTTGGAGTTCTATAAATTTAAGATCTATCCTTCTCATTCAGTAGCATCCACAATGTAACCATATGGGGTTTGAGAGTCATGTTTTGGGGGAGAACTTTATGAGACAAGTGTTAATGTGTCACTTGTATTTGCCTCTTCATGAAGTTGTTCTCTCAATATTTTGTACTCTCTTTTATATAGTGGATTGTTCATCTCCATCCGTGGATGTAGGCCATACCATGTTAAAGGTTTGTGTCTTTTTTGGTAGATTTCTCTTTTGTTGTGTGGCTTATCATCGTTCAAGTTTAGCTTTTCTAGCTTCCGTATGACACCTGATTTTTTCGATCCTAACAGTAGGTTCAAAACTGGACCTAGACATTTTATGTTTTGAACATCTTTGAGCGAGAATTTTTGTTAAAAATTTGAGGCTAAATGTGATGACCCGAAAGGTCATCTTGTGTTTTAGAACTCAATTATGTGCTTTTAAGCCTTAAAAATCTCATTTTACCCTCCTCGATTTGCGTGCATAGTCCAGGCATGTTTTCAGAAAGTTTTTATGTTAAAAGTTGATGAAAATAAGAAAATTTGCCTAAAAACTTCCTTTGAGTTGACTTTGGTGAACATTTTTGGTAAATGGACCTGGATTCGTGATATGACGGTCCTAGTGCCTCCGTATCATGATTTTCGACTTGGGCATATGCCCGGAATCGAAATCAGAAGTACCTAGCTCGAGATATCAGACTTTGTTGAAATTTGAAAGTTAAAGGCTTATTGAAATGGAAGTGTTTGACCAAGGTTTGACTATTTGGATATCGGGTCCGTATTTTGGTTCCGAAACCAAGTATAGGTCCAATATCACATTTATGACTTGGCTGTGAAATTTGATGAAAACCGAAATTGGGTTGACGTGATTCGGTCGTCAGGTTGAGAAATTACAAGTTTCAAAGTTTTCTTGAAAATTTCATTTGATTTGGTGCTAAATTTGTAATCTAGGTGTTATTTTGGCAATTTGATCGCGCGAGCATGTCCGTATGATTTAAGACTTGTGTGCATGTTTGATTTAGAGACCCATTGCGAGATCATAGTTCGCATTTGCGAAGCCTGATAGTGTTGCCATTGCGAGCTACTCATTGCAAATACGAAGAGTAGCTGGGCCAAACAGTCTTCGCGATTGCGAAGAACTCTTCGCATTTGCGAAGTAAAGCTGGGAGGGGCAGTGATCGAAACTGCGATCATTTAGTCGCATTTGCGAAGATTCAAGTTTGCAATTGCAAACTTATCTTCGCAATTGCTATGGCAGCAGAGATGTGAAGGACCTCGCATTTGTGATGGTCCCTTCGCATTTGCGAGCTTCGGAATTGCGAAGCTCAGGTCGAAAATACGACATCTGCAGCTGTGTAAAAGTGACTTAGACGGGATTTTTCTCCCATTCTTCAAATTTTCAAAACCTAAAACACAATAAGCGATTTTCCAAAGACCTTTTCTTCCCCAAATAATATGTAAGTGATTCTAAACTAGTTTCTTTCAATTGTTCACTTCATTTTACAGGATTTCAACTTAAAATCTATGGTTTTCATGGTGGAATTGGGGATTTTTGGGTAGAAACTAGGGATTTCGAAATTTAGGAATTTAGACCTCAAATTGAGGTCGGATTCCAAAACCAATTGTATAACCGGGCTCAGGTTGAATGGGTAATCGTGTTTTGGTTAGAATTTCGTGTTTGGACCAAGCGAGCCCGTGTGTTGACTTTTTCAATAATGACCTAAATCAAATTTTTGTTATCGTGGATGATTCCTATTGCTTATTTTGAATTATTTGGTTGGTAATTTGCTAGATATTGTTAGTTCGGAGGCTAGTTTGAAAGGCGAAGCTGTGGTTGAGCTTTGAGTGGTCCTTGGAGCAAGGTAAGTGTTGTGTCTAACCTTGACATGAGGGAATTAGGAACTCTCGGACTATGTGTTATGTGAAATCCATGTGAGAGGCGTATATGCGAGGTGACGAGTGCTTATACACCGCCAAATTATTTGTCTTCCCTGATTTATTGTTGTTCCTTAACTGTTTCCCTTCTTGTCTTAATTGTTATATGCTCTAAATGCTTTCCATGCTTAACTGCTACGTGTTAATCAATATCTTCTCATGTTAGCCATGTTAGCTCTTTTCATAGTTCCGCTAAGCCCTGCTATTTGCTTAATTTGACTTGTTTGCACCTTCTAATTGTAAATTGCTGGATTGGTCTCACTGTGTAGTAATATTGGTGTAGATTTTATATTGAACAAGATTTCCTTTTTTCTTGGTTCAGTTTGGTATTTATTTATCGTAAAGGCCTTGTGATTTAGATTGTTGATTTGACTATGTACATTGAGTGTTTGATACAGATATGGTGTGATCGGGATGCACGCCGCAGCAGGTGTAACAAGGGAGGATTGATATGGTGGAATAAGGGTGAATATTTATATATGGTGGGATCGGGTTGCACGTCGCAACAGGTGGAATGAGGGTGGATTGAAATGGTGATATAAGGGTGAATTATGATATTGATATTGATATATGGTACGATCGGGTTGCGCCGCAACAACTATATAATACTTACTGTTATTGATATTGTTAGGCAGAATAAGGGAGGATTATGTGTTGTCTGATGGGATCGGGTTGCCGCAACAACCTATATGTTTCCATTTCCTGAGTTGCATTGTTTCTCAATATTATTAATTGAACTGGTAAAGATTGGTAATTCTGGACGACACTGGTAAATTTTCGAGGCTGTGGTTATCAATTACTGCTGGATGTTTAAATTTTGTTTAGTATTTCCATTATTCTGTCATTATTATATACTGCGTACAGGTTATAGTGTAGGTGACCCGCCTTAGCCTCGTCACTACTTCGTCGAGGTTAGGCTTGGCACTTACCAGTACATGGGGTTGGTTGTACTGATACTACACTCTACACACTGTGCAGATCTTGGAGTCGATCCCAGCGACGATTATTACAGTGCCCGGATTGGACGTCGGCGGAGACTTGAGGTACGACTGTTTAGCGCCCGCAGCTCCTGGAGTCCCCATCCTCTTTACTTTTTAGCTGTATAATTTCATTTAGACAGCTTTGTACTTATTTCAAACCCTTATTGTATTACTTTAGAAGCATGTGCACTTGTTACACCAGGTTCAGGGAGTTGTAACAGACGTTTGGTAGTTTTATCTTCCATATTGATATTTCAGTTATTCCAGTTATCTCTCGTTATTTAATTCAATTGTTAAAAATGGATAAATTGTTCTAACATTGACTTTCCTAGCAAGTGAAATGTTACGCGCCATTAAGGTCCCGACTGTGGGAATTCCTGGTCGTGACAAGTTGGTATCAGAGCACTAAGTTACATAGGTCTCACGAGTCACGAGCAAACTTAGTAGAGTTTGGAGGATCAATACGGAGATGTCTATACTTATCTTCTAGAGACTATGGAGTTAGGAATAGTTTCACTTCTATTCTTCTCTATCGTGCGATTTTTATTCTATCATTGCTGATTGAATCCTTCTAATATGTTCTCTCGTAGATGGCGAGAACACGCACCACCTCTTCAGCCGAGCAACAGCCAGAGCCCCAAGTGGCAGCTCCTACGAGGGGCGAGAACGAGGCTGAGGCCGTGCTAGAGGCTGAGGCAGGGGCAGGGCTCAGCCTAGAGCTCGAGTAGAAGCACCAGCGACGGAGCCTCAGGTGGAGTTTGACGAGGAGGCTCCAGCCTAGACCGTTCCAGCAAGACCAGCTCAGGTCCCAGAAGGGTTCATCGCCACCCCGGTACTTCAGGATGCTTTGGTTCGTCTAGTGGGCCTCATGGAGAGTTTGGCAAAGACCGACATATTTCCTTTAGCACCAACCGCTCAGGCTGGGGGAGGAGCAAAAACTCCCGCTACTCACACTGCGGAGCATATGGCTCCCTAGTTTCAGTCCAGTAGCTCAGCCCGTTGGGGTAGTTCAGCTGGGTGTTGCGGCACAGACCGGTGATGGATCGACTATGTATTTTGAGATATTGTGGAGATTGGAAAGGTTTACCAAGCTTTTCCCAGTTCATTTCAGTGGTGCATCTTCAGAGGATCTCCAGGACTATCTAGACAACTATCATGTGGTGCTAAGGAACATGGGGATAGTGGAGACCAATGGGGTCGACTTTGCTGCATTTTATTTGTCGGGTTTCGCCCAGAAATGGTGGTGGGATTATATGTTGACCAAACCAACTAGGTCGCCTACTCTCACTTGGGACCAGTTCTCTTAGCTATTTCTTGAGAAGTTCATTCCTATCACTCAGAGAGAGGACTATCGGAGGCAGTTTGAGCATCTGCAGTAGGGTTCTATGACTGTCACTCATTACGAGACTCGATTTGTGGATCTAGACCGTCATGCTATTCTTTTACATCCTACTGAGAGAGAGAGAGAGAGTGTGGGTGAGGAGGTTTATTTAAAGACTTGCTCAACCTATTAGATTACAGATGGCTAAGGAGACTGGGAGTGAGATTTCTTTTTCAGACAGTTGCCAATGTTGCCAGGCGAGTCGAGATGGTTCTAGCACATGGGAGTGGTCAGGGATCTGACAAGTGACCTCGTCATTCAGGTGGTTTTAGTGGTTCCTCATTTGGAGGCAGGGGTACTTTTGGTAGGGGCCATCCTCCTAGGCCATATCATTCAGCGCTTCAGGTATCCCACAGTGCTTCAGGGACACTTGGCCCTTATGTGCCTCATTTTGGGCAGCCAGCCTATAGTGCACCGCCAGCTCCTATCAGTGCACCTCCTATTCAGAGTTATTACCGTAGTTAGCCCGTCCGGGTCAGTCTCAGTTTCAGCAGCCATAACACCAGGATGGATGTTTTGAGTGTCGTAGTTTTGGGCATATTAGGAGGACCTGTCCGAGATTATTGGATGGTACACTGCAACAGAGTTCTCGTGCCATGATTCCGCCACTGGTTGCATCACCTCCTGCTCAGCCAGCTAGAGATAGGGGTCAGGGAGCTAGATGTAGAGGTTAGGCCGCTAGAGGTAGAGGTCAGGCCATTAGAGGTGGAGGCCAGACCGTTAGAGGTGGAGGCGAGGCCGCTAAAGGTGGAGACCAGCCAGTAGGAGGTCATCCTAGAGATATAGTTCAGAGTGGTGGGGCCCAGCCTCGATGCTATGATTTTCCAGCCAGGCCTAGGGGTGTGCATTCAAATCGGTTTATCGATAAATCGAATCGATTATTTGTTATCGGTTTATCGATATCGGTTTATCGATTTATCGATTTCGATTTCGATTTCGAATTTTTTCTTATCGAGCCTCTTCGGTTATCGGTTTATCGATAAACCGATAAGATATACTAAAAAGACAAAAAAAAATTCCTTATTCTATAATACCCTTTCCTTTACCCTAAGTCCCTAGCCCTATTATTTCCTCTACCACATTTAAGGAATGATCATATTTAAAGCTCAAGGGAATGAAGTTCAAATTAATGGAAAACAGAATTAGCCGTGATGATGTATTTTTTTTATACCGTTGGAGTGTTGGTGGCATACATTTGATCCCTTACTTTAGTTTCGTTGCATGTGCTTGTTTACACAATTTTTATGTTATAAACGGTGTTCGTCTTATTTTAGCTTCTTTTTGTCCATATTAGTTAGGCGTGTTTATAGCGATATACTTTCCGTGGAATCTCGCAAATTTTCTTGTTGGTGTAATCGATAACCGAATCGATAAGCCCCAAAAATTGATAAATTGAAATCGAAAAAATCGAAACCTTATTGAAACGATAACGATAAGCATATGTACAAATCGATAATCGATAATTAATTATCGATAAGGGTCAAAATCAAATCGATAAATCGAATGCACACCCCTAGCCAGGCCTGAGGTTGAGTCATCTGACGCAGTTATCAAAGGTACGGTTTCAGTTTGCAGTAGAGATGCCTCAGTTCTATTTGATCCGGGTTCTACTTATTTCTACGTGTCATCCTATTTTGCTTCATATTTGGTTGTGCCTCGTGATTCTTTGAGTACTCCTGTGTATGTGTCCACCCCTGTGGGAGATGCTATTGTTGTAGATCGCATTTATCGTTCGTGTGTGGTTACCATTAGGAGTCTTAAGACTCGTGTAGATCTTCTACTTCTTGATATGGTCGATTTTGATGTCATTTTGGGGATGGATTGGTTGTCACCTTATCATGCTATATTGGACTGTCACGCCAAGACAATGACTTTAGCCTTTCCGGGGTCACCTCAATTGGGGTGGAGAGGGACTCCAGGCCATTCTACCAGCAGGGTTATCTCGTACGTGAAGGCTAGGCATATGGTCAAGAAGGGGTGTCTAGCTTATTTGGCTTATGTCCGTGATTCTAGTGCGGAGGTTCCTTCTATGGATTCTGTGCCTGTTGTTCGTAAGTTTCAATAGGTGTTTCCTGCAGACCTGTCGGGGATGCCACCTGACAGAGATATCGACTTCTATGTTGATTTGGCTCCGGGCACTCAGCCCATTTCTATTCCGCCATACCGCATGGCCCCGCCAGAGTTGAAAGAATTGAAGGAGCCGTTGCAAGATTTGCTTGATAAGGGCTTTATTAGACCTAGTGTCTCACCCTGGGGTGCACCTCCGTTGTTTGTAAAGAAGAAGGATGGATCGATGAGGATGTGCATAGATTATCGTTAGTTGAAGAAAGTCACCATCAAGAACAAGTATCCATTGCCAATAATTGATGACTTATTTGATCAGCTTCAGGGTGCCAAGGTGTTTTCAAAGATCGATTTGAGGTCTGGCTACCATCAGTTGAGGATTAGGGAATCAGATGTCCCTAAGACAGCTTTTTGGACTCGGTACGGGCATTATGAGTTTCTAGTGACGTCATTCGGGCTGACAAATGCCCCAGCAGCATTCATGGATTTGATGAATCGGGTGTCAAGCCCTATTTATATTCCTTGGTGATTGTGTTTAATGATGATATCTTGATCTACTCCCGCAGTCGAGAGGAGGATGAGCAGTATCTTCAGATCGTTCTCCGGACTCTGAGAGACAGCCAGTTATATGCTAAGTTTTCAAAATACGAGTTTTAGTTGAGCACAGCCACCTTCTTGGGGCATGTTGTATCTGCAGATGGTATTTAGGTGTATCCTAATAAGATTGAGGCAGCCAAGAACTGGCCTAGACCCACATCCGCTACAGAGATCCGAAGTTTCTTAGGAATGGCGAGTTATTACCGTCGCTTTGTAGAGGGGTTCTCATCTATAACAACCCCGTTTACCAGGTTAACCCAGAAGGGTGCCCCGTTCAGATGGTCAGACGAGTGTGGGGCGAGCTTTCAGAAGCTCAAGAGTGCTTTGACTACGGCGCTGGTGTTGGTGTTGCCCATAGGTTCAAGGCTTTATACAGTATATTGTGACGCATCTCGTATTGGACTTGGTGCGGTATTGATGCAGGGTGGCAAGGTAATTGCATATGCTTCACGGCAGCTAAAGGTTCACGAGAAGAACTACCCTGTTCATGACTTAGAGCTTGCAACCATTGTTCACACGCTAAATATTTGGAGGCACTATCTTTATGGCATGTCGTGTGAGGTGTTCACGGATCATTAGAGTTTGCAGTATCTGTTCAAACAAAAGGAGCTCAATTTGAGGCAGAGGGGGTGGTTAGAGCTATTGAAAAACTATGATATCACTATCTTGTATCATCCTGGGAAGGCCAATGTGGTGGACGATGCTTTGAGTAGGAAGTTTGTAAGTATGGGCATTCCAGTCGGTGAGATACCGCTTGCATTACATGTTCAGGTCTTGGCCAATCAGTTCGTGAGGTTGGATGTTTCTGAGCCCAGTCGTGTTCTAGCTTGTACGGTCGCTCGTTCTTCATTGTTTGAGCGCATCAGGGAGCGGCAGTATGATGACCCTCATTTGCTTGTCCTTAGGGATACAGTGCGGCACGGTGATGCCAAACAAGTTACGGTTGGAAATGATGGAGTTTTGAGGATGTAGGGTCGTGTTTGTGTGCCTAATATGGATGGACTTCGTGAGTCATTTCTAGGGAAGGCCCAAGTTCCCTGTCATCTGGGCGCCACCAAGATATATCAGGACTTGCGGTAGCATTATTAGCGGAGGAGAATAAATAAAGATATAGTGGCATATGTGGCTCGGTGTCTAAATTGTCAGCAAGTAAAGTACGAGCATCAGAGACCTGGTGGTTTGCTTCTGAAGATAGAGATTCCTGAGTGGAAGTGGGAGCATATCACTATGGATTTCGTTGTTGGACTCCTACGGACTCAGAGGAAGTTTGATGCAGTTTGGGTTATTGTGGATAGACTGACCAAGACAACGTATTTCATCCCTGTGGCAGTTACCTATTCTTCATAGCGGTTGGCAGAGATTTATATCCGCGAGATCGTTTGCCTTCACGGTGTGCTCGTGTCTATCATTTCTGATTGAGGTACGCAGTTCACCTCTCATTTCTAGAGGGCAGTGCAGTGTGAGTTGGGCATGCAGGTTGAGCTGAGCATAACATTTCACCCTCAGACGGACGCGCAGTTCGAGCGCACTATTCAGATATTGGAGGATATGCTTCGCGCATGTGTTATTGACTTCGGAGGCTCCCTACGAGGCATTATATGGTAGATGGTGTCGATCACCGGTTGGATGGTTTGAGCCCAGGGAGGCTTGGTTATTGGGTAGAGATTTGGTACACGATGCCTTGGAAAAGGTTAAGATCATTCAGGATAGACTTCGCACAGCTCAGTCCAGGTAGAAGAGTTATACCGACCGTAACATCCGTGATGTTGCATTCATGGTCAAAGAGAGAGTGTTGCTCTGTGTGTCACCCATGAAACGTGTAATGAGGTTTGGAAAGAAGGGGAAGTTGAGCACTAGATACATCGGGCATTTCGATATTCTTGAGCGAGTGGGAGAGGTGGCTTACAGACTTGTGTTGCCACCTGGTTTATCAACGGTACATCGAGTGTTCTATGTGTCCATGCTTCGGAAGTATCACGGCGTTCCATCCCACGTGTTAGACTTCAACACTGTCCAGATGGACAAGGATTTGACCTATAAAGAGGAGCCGGTAGCTATTCTAGACCGGCAGATTCGTCAGTTGAGATCGAAGAGTTATCCTTCAGTTCGAGTGCAGTGGAGAGTTCAGCCCATTGAGGCAGCTACCTGGGAGTCCGAGTTCGATATGCGGAGTAGATATCCCCACCTTTTCACTAGCTCATGTACTTTTCTATGTCCGTTCGAGGACGAACGGTTGTTTTAGAGGTGGAGAATGTGGTGACCCAAAAAGGTCATCTTGTGTTTTAGAACTCAATTCTGCGCTTTTTAAGACTTAAAAATCTCATTTTTACCCTCCTCATGCACAGTCCGAGCGTATTTCCAGAAAGCTTTTATGTTAAAAGTTGATGAAAATAAAAAAAATTGCCTAAAAACTTCCTTTGAGTTGACTTCGGTCAACATTTTTGGTAACCAGACCTGAATTCGTGATTTGACCATCCTAGTGGGTCCGTATCGTGATTTGGGACTTGGGCGTATGCCCGGAATCGAAATCGGAAGTCCCTAGCCCGAGATACCAGACTTTGTTGAAATTTGAAAGTTAAAGACTTATTAAATAGAAGTGTTTGACCAAGGTTTGACTTTTTGGATATCGGGTACGTATTTTAGTTCCGAAACACGGTATAGGTCCAGTATCGTTTATGACTTGTATGTGAAATTCGATGAAAAATGGAATTGGTTTGATGTGATTCGAACGTCCGAGTGAGAAATTACAAGTTTCAAAGTTTTCTTGAAAATTTCATTTGATTTGGTGCTAAGTTTGTAGTCTAGGTGTTATTTTGGCGATTTGATCACGCGAGCAAGTCCATATGATGTTTTAAGACTTGTGTGCATGTTTGATATATGGTGGGATCGGGTCGCGCGCTGCAACAACTATATAATATTTACTGTTATTGATATTGTTACGGTGGAATAAGGGAGATTATGTGTTGTCTGGTGGGATCGGGTTGCGCGCCGCAACAACCTATATGTTTCCATTTCCTGAGCTGCGTTGTTTCTCAGTATTATTATTTGAACTGGTAAAGATTGGTAATCCTGGACGACACTGGTGTATTTTCGAGGCTGTGGTTATCAATTACTGTTGGTTGTTTAAATTTTGTTCAGTATTTCCATTATTCTGTCATTATTATATTCTGCGTACAGGCTATAGTGTAGGTGACCCGCCTTAGCCTCGTTACTACTTCGTCGAGGTTAGGCTCGGTACTTACCAGTACACGGGGTCGGTTGTGCTGATACTACACTCTGCACATTGTGCAGATTCTGGAGTCGATCCCAGCGACAATTATTAGAGTGCCCGGGTTGGAAGTCGGCGGAGACTTGAGGTACGGCTGTTCAGCGCCAGCAACTTCTGGAGTCCCCATCCTCTTTTCTTTTTAGCTGTATAATTTCATTCAGACAGCTTTTTGTACTTATTTCAAACCCTTATGTGTATTACTTTAGAAGCTCGTGCACTTGTGACACCACATTCAGGGAGTTGTAACAGACGTTTGGTAGTTTTATCTTCCGCATTGATATTTCAGTTATTCCAATTATCTCTTGTTATTTAATTCAATTGTAAAAAATGGATAAATTGTTCTAACATTGGCTTGCCAAGCAAGTGAAATATTAGGCGCCATCACAGTCCCGATGGTGGGAATTCCGTGTCGTGACACTAAAGAGAATTGAACCTACACTTTCATTTGCAACAACATTCCTTTTCAACTTATGGGAAAATGGTATTAGATAATACTTACTCCCTCCGTTTCAATTTATGTGAACCCATTTGACTGGGCACGGAGTTTAAGAAAAGAGAGAAGACTTTTGAACTTGTGGTGTAAAATGAAGCACATATATTTTGTGTGGCTATAAATCATTGCATAAAGGTAAATTGTTTCCAAATAGGGAAAGAAGTCATTCATTTTGGCACGGACTAAAAAGGAAATAGGTTCACATAAATTGAAACTAAGGGAGTATTTATTTATTTAAATACGACAGAACTTACAAAACATTACGCGTGTACGCCCCTGTATGGCAGTGTACGTGCGTCGGACTCAGGTGATCCTCTAACAATGGGAGCTTTTGAAATGCTTCAACCAAACCTTCACATACCATATCCTAGCAACATGCAATACTTTGTCTTTCAGTTTTACTGATCTGGTAAACAAAAGCAAATCTGAACTAATGGATGCATGTGCCGAGTGACTAAAGTGTTTGAGAAAAAAAGTGTAAAACCTTTTTTGTCGAACTAATTATTGATAATAATGAAGGTAAATCTTAGCCAAACATAATTAATTCCAGATCCAAACATACAGAATGTGAAATAGAAGAGGACTAAGAACTTGTAAGATTTCTTAATGTAATAACCTTACATTAAACATGAGAGATGAGCTTACATCGAGGGCAGACATACACCCTAATCATAGGAGCAAGGAAGGGGAGAAGAGATAATTGTTGATGATGAAGAGATTCCTCTTGTTTACTCCCTCTAGGTAAGCTATCTTCCCCCCCTCCCTTGCTATCTGGGTCTCCCCCATATATATATATATATATATATATATATATATATATATATATATATATATAGTTCCTTTCCCTTTTATCCAGTGGTCTCTGACCGTCGTACTTTCTTACGACTGTACCTTGCGTCGTCTGCTCGAACATAACGCCTGTTCTGTGATGTACGCTTTTCGATGATTTGACCCTAACGATGGCCGAGGTGCTCTTTGCTATCTCGCCTCATGGGCAAGATTACAGCTTGGTCGACCCCTTATCATTCCTCTTAAGGACGACCACTCTAGTCAGATTTTGACCCATACAGTTAGTCCATCCGTCCGTCGAGGTCGCCTCTTAGCGGGCTCAATGGGCGGACTCTGCTGATTCGAAAGTAGAAATTTGAATATTTACGCACTGAGCGAGGTCCTAGGTCGAGGTGGCGGCGTGACGCTTCAATGGTACCATGGGACCGTTACTTCCGTTTGGAGTTGAATCGTTGTATCGATTCGATGCATCATGAATCGCCACTGTCATTATGGCGCACGTTTCCCAGGCATCATATCATTTCTTGTGCCCTATCAGTTTTGATTGGCGGCTCTTGGGTTTCCCGCTTAGGACATTTATGTTCCCATAAACAGGGGAAAACACCATTCTATTGCTACACTTTTCGAATTATCTGAAGAGTTTTACAAACCTTTACCTTCTTCAATATTTCAAACTTCTGAGTTCATTCTCCTGTCAGTCAGAGCTTGACGCCACCGTCTTCTCTCTTCCTTCCTCTTACTCATTTATTCCGATCAATCGAGACAAATGGCTGGTACTTCTTCCCTTACTGACAGACTCGTTAAAGCTCCAATGCCGGAAAATGATGCACATGTTCTCGGAGAAGGAGCGAAGGCGGCGGAAGATGAGGGGGTTCCAACAGCGACTGAAATATTGCCCCGTCCAGGGAAATAATGGAATGATTTCAACAGCCACGCCGGAGAAGAACCGGATCCTACGTCATCTACCATGGATGAAGTGGCGATTGCCGCGCTCAAGACCAAGTGGGGAATTTTGAATCACATTGAAATGGTACCGGCGACGGGGACGGACATTGTGCATCTGCACCGTCTAGGGTACTACGCATTCGACGCGTACCCTTTTGTTGTCAGGTATACGCTTCCGCTCCCCTCCCTAGTGATAGACTTCTGCAACTTCTACAAAGTGTGCCCGGCTCAGCTTTCATCGTACAAGTACAAAATCTTCCTAATGCTTCTCAAGTATGCAGAGCTCGCCAGTCGAGAGGTCACTTTGGGGCATATGCTTAATATTTCTGCCCCCCAAATTATTCGAGGCTCGATGATCCACATGCACCACCGAGGAATAAAGAGTTTGGTGGTGACGATGGACGACATGGCTAATCATCGTTTCTTGGAGATTTATTTCTTCGTACGGACCGAGCACCTTGTGGCAGACCCAGTAGGGTTACCTGAGATGTGGAACTTCACCCGTAAGTTTTCCTTTGTTCAGTTTGTGACTCCTCTCGAGGCGGTGGCCGACCTTTTCTCTTTAGGTGGCATTGCTAATTTGTTTTCTGCGTTCGCTGCTGAGAGATTGCCTCCCTCTCCCGTTGATGAAATCCGCGAGTGGGCTAATGCTATTCTTCCCCATACAGTGGGGGTCCATGAGTGGGCGTCCTTCTATGAGAGATACGGACGTAAGCCTCTCACTGGTAAGTCGGCTCATTGTTGTTCCCTTTTTCTTTGACTTGTAATTTGATCTTGTTGCTTATATTATTGTTTTTCTTCGTTAATAGGGAGAGTGCGTAGGGCGAGGGCTCCTCCGCTTGCGTTTTGTCAATCGGCGCATTTTGCCCGGCCCACACCGAGGTCTGCTGCCCGGCCTACATCGAGAGCTACTCAATCTGTACCTACGACCGGGGCCGTATGCATGGAAATTATTCCTCAACCCCAGACTCCGGCTCCTGTTGCCTGCTCAACGGGTGAATCTTCCCGTGCTGATAGCGGAGAGGGTCCATCGAATAGACGGCGAGTGGAGTCTGAAGTGGCCCCTTCAGCCAAAGCATCTTCGGGGGGAGACCTTCCCTTGGCGGTGTCTGAAATTGGCGGTGGTGCTAACCCGGCCGTAGAGGCAAACTAGGTGGCAGAGGCCAACCCGATGGCGGAGGCTTCGGCCGTTGTGAATGATCAACAGGCTATTGCGACAGAAAGTCAGGGTCCCGAGGCCGCTATTGCCATTTTGGACGGGCCTTCGTCGTCCGGACTGAATCGAGCTTCTTCTTTAGCGGCAGAGAGGGGAAAGGGTGTCGTGGTCAATGACTACGAATCTGACTCTGACCTTGATCCTGATGATGTCAGGATGTTCGAGGAGGGCTTTACCCGTACTGTGGTAAGAGCGGGAGGTCCCTCCCGTATACTTGAGATTCCATCGGAGCTCAATCTTCTGCAGGACTCGGAGGGTTTGGTGCCGCAGTTTGACCTTCTATGCTCCGCTACAGAGTGTCAGGCTCTTCGGGACGTCAACGACATCGAATTAATTCATGAAGTGGCCGCTATGGGCCTGAGGGTAAGTTTCACCTCTTTGTTTCTTTTAACCCTCTTTGTGCGGCCTTGGCCTTTACTGACCCCCTCTCTTTTTGCTTTCAGTCCTACATGCTGGAGGTCGAGAGTGCTCGCAGGGCCGATACCCGAGCCAAGATATTTCTGAGGATACTGGAATAATATCATCGTTATCGTAACAAATGCCGTGAGATGCATGAGCGGCTCAGGGCGAGCACTGGCAGCTAGTCTCTTGGGGAGGAGTTGGAGAAAAGGGATCAGGAGCTAATGCAGTCCATTCGTAGGTGTAGTGAGGACGAGGAGCTTGAGTCTGGGAAAGGGGTCGCCGCAGAGTGTGAGCATCTCCAGGTGAAGGTGCTATTGTTGCAATCCGAGCTTGATCAGAGTGCCGTCAGAGTTGAGGCCTTGAGTGCATAATGGATGGGGCAGTGAGCCGAGCTGGAGAGAAAGGTGTCCGAGTTGGAGAATGCTGAGGATGCTCGGGCATCGGCTTTAGCAAGGGCGGCGGCGTTGGAGGATACCATCCGTGTCCTTCAATCAGAGCAGGAATCTGAGAGGGCAACAGCCACGCTAAGGGAGGCGAGGCTCGAAGAGCACATCGGCGAGATTGACCGGGAAGCTTCGAATTTGGGAGATCGGGTTGCTGTACTCGAGGTTGAATAGGCGTAATTGTTGGCCCAAGTTGAATCTGCCTCTGCCTCTGCCATTGTTCCTCGCCACTTGCACGAGCTTTGGGTTCATGCCGAGGCCCAACGGGACATATACAAGAGTTTGTGGGAGCCGGGAAATGTTTCTGAGGCTGCTCATGAAGGAGCCCGGATGAAGGCACGAGAGGCTCGTGTCAACTGCGGCTACGACCCTGCGACACCGGAGGCCGGCGAGGATGGTGATGCTGAGGAGGAATTTCTTGGAGATAATGATGGAGAGAACGGCGGTGATGACTGTATTGGGTAAAACTGAGTTTATGCATATCGAAGTGATTGAAAGATGAAATGTCATGACACATAGGCAGGTCAAAGAATGATGATTAGCAAAGAGGCACGAGTTGCAACAGATACGAGCGGAAGCACAAGAAGAGGCACGAGCAAATATTCAAAAGACTCGATTCTCGTACCTATTTAAGTCTAAAAGCTGAGAAGAATGAACCTGACAGCACAAAAGAGCCCAGATACAGTATTTAATAAGCATTAAATACTGAAAACGTTAGAGAATCTGTATTAAATTACAATGATTATGTAACGTAGCATTTAATGCCTTTAATCGTCCATAATGACCTTATTATGACAAAGTCAAAACGTATAACTTAAAAATAGCTATAAAAGGGAGAAGACTGATCATTTGTAAGGACACGAAAAAATCAACTGAATATATTGGATTACTTTGTTTTCTTCTTTCTATTTGTTATCAAAAACAAATTTCCTTTATTCATTTTCGATTATCAGTAACCCGAGTTCTTCTAAAAATAAAGCTTTGACTGAAATTCCATTTTTTGGTTAAACAAATTGGTTTCGTTACCGGGAATCTGATAATCTATTCTTTCTTAACCTATCTATTTCGTTACATCAACAATCATGTCAAATGTTAACGATAACACCCAAGGAAACCAAGGAAACCATCAACTCCAAGGGGACCCACAAGATGTTCACACTCCGATCCCTTCTCCACAAAGTTCGCGTCGTCGGTCTCGAGAAGGAACTCCTGATGGATCTCACTCAAACGCAAATGCTCAATTTGACAACGATGAAGCTATCAATGAAGCTTTGCAGAAGCTGATCGCTCAACAGGTCAATAAAGCTCTTGAGGCTTTTGCCAGCCAGTTACCTGTTGCACCATCAACACCAATTCCAAATACCAACACTTTGGAAAACCCTCGTTCTGGGCTTGTTAATTCAGGCAGTGGTGGAATCTCCAGTGAGTCACGAGAGGGAGAACCAGGTAACTTAGTCAATTCCGGTTTACAAAATTTAGTTGTAACATTGCAGAAACAGCTCAAGGAACAAAGTGACCGCATAAAGCAAATACCTGGAGTACCGCCTGTAATCAAAGGAATCGATATGGACAAATATTCACAGCAACCTTGGAAGCCAAGCTTTGCTCCTCTACCAATTCCAATGAAGTTCAAAATGCCCGATATTCCAAAATACTATGGAACAACTGATCCACGAGACCACGTGACTGCATTCACAACTGGCGTAAAAGGCAACGATTTGACCAAACAAGAAATTGAATCAGTATTGGTCAAAAAATTCGGTGAAACACTCACTAAGGGAGCATTAATATGGTATTCTCTTTTACCCGAAAATTCCATAAATTCTTTTGCTGAGTTTGTAGATTCATTTATCAAAGCACATTCGGGAGCTCAAAAAGTCGAAAAGAGAATGGAGGATATTTTCAAAATCAAACAAGGGGACTCCGAGTTGCTCAGAGAGTTCGTGGATAGGTTCTAGCGTGAAAGAATGACGTTACCACGTGTACCAGATAATTGGGCTGCTATAGCTTTCACTAGTAATTTGAATGAGAAAAGCTCAGAAGCCACGAGGCGACTCAAGGAAAGTCTTCGTGAATTCCCAGCAACGACGTGGAATGACGTTTACAACAGGTATAGCACAAAGTTAAGGATCGAAGAAGATATTATCTCACAGTCTCAAAAAGAAGAAAAGGTGAGTTCAAGACGGGCGAAAAGAGAAAAAAGGTCCGGTAAAAATAGGTACGAACCATATATGGGCCCAGCTGGAAAAGATTCACGGTCAAATCATGATCATTCAAGGAACGACCATAAATCTAGAAATAGAGAATCAGGCTCATCATCGAGGTATGGAAATGATCGTAACACATGAGAGTCACGAGATGATGATAGAAACTTGAAGGCACGATTTGGCGGTTATAATTTTAATGTAAGCACTTTCGAGCTCGTAGCTGTTTTAAGAAGCATGGGTGATAAAGTGCGGTGGCCAAAAGAAATGAGATCGAATCCAAACAGGCGTAATCCTGATCACTGGTGCGAATTTCATAATGATCATGGTCATAAAACGGCATATTGTAGGTTACTACAGGGTGAAGTTGATCATCTGTTGAAGCAAGGATATCTCACTGAATTATTCAATGAAAAAGGTAAACAAGCATACATGAAGAACAGGTAGGAGCCCCCTAAACCGCCCTCTCCAAAAAGGACTGTTAATGTTATAAGCGGGGGCGAAGAAATCAATGGTGTGACGTATACATCAGCAAATAAGTATCCAAAGTCACGATTACCCACGGGAAGGGGTGCGACATGTCTTAGAGGAAGAAAGCATTACGTTTGATGATGCAGATGGGGATGGCGTATTGACTCCACATAAAGATGCACTGGTAATATCTTTACTTGTACATGATATTAATGTGAAACGAGTTTTGATTTATCCAGGTAGCTCTGTGAACATTATTTTGCTAAGAGTTCTACACGAGATGCAAGCCGAAGCTAAAATAGTACCCAAGGTGCATACTTTGTCTGGGTTCGACAATTCCAGCGTTGTAACGAAAGGTGAGGTATTACTTACTACATTCGCAGAAGGGGTCGTCAAGGATACAAAGTTTCAGGTGGTAGAGATGGAGATGGCTTACAATATGATTCTCGGAAGACCGTGGATCCACGAGATGGACGCCGTTCTGTCAACCTTACATCAAGTTATTAAATTTCCATCACCATGGGGAATACGTCAAATCCGTGGAGATCAACAAACATCCACGAGTATCAACTCCGTGGTAGATTCAAGTATGAGGAACGAAGAAAAATGAAAATATGTAGACTCAAGGCCTGATGTCATTCAAGAACCAGAAGAAAATGAAAATATCAAAACAACGATTGAAGAGCTGGAGGCTGTAGTATTATTCACACAATGGCCTGAAAGGAAAGTCTACGTAGGGGCCAATCTAAGACAGGGCATGAAAGGTAATTTGATTGAATTTTTGAAAACTAACATGGATTGTTTTGCTTGGTCCCATTCTGATATGATAGGAATACCACCGGAGGTAATGACTCACAAGTTAAATCAAGACCCCTCATATCCACCTGTCAAACAAAAGAAGAGAAAGCAAGGAGCTTTCAAAAATCAGGTGATTCAAGATGAGGTCCAAAAATTACTAAAAATCGGGTCTATCCGCGAGGTAAAGTATCCTAATTGGTTAGCTAATACTTTTGTAGTACCGAAAAAGAATGGTAAGTGGCGAGTTTGTGTAGATTACAAAGACCTTAACAAAGCTTGTCCCAAAGACTCTTTTCCATTACCACATATAGATCAACTAATTGATGCTACTGCAGGACATGTGTTGTTAAGCTTTTTAGATGCATATTCAGGTTATAACCAAATTAAAATGGATCCTTTAGATGAAGAAAAAACTTCATTTATAACAGACAGGGGAACTTACTGCTATAAAGTAATGCCTTTTGGTCTCAAAAATGCTGGTGCAACGTATCAAAGACTGGTGACCAAAATGTTCCAAGAACACTTGGGAAAAACTATGGAGGTCTATATAGACGATATGCTCGTTAAAACTCAACATTCGGGGGATCATATATCACACTTATCAGATACGTTTCAGATTTTGCGAAAATTCAATATGAAATTAAACCCTGAAAAATGTGCATTCGGTGTTACATCAGGTAAATTTTTAGGTTCGTGTTTCTAACCGTGGTATTGAGGTGAATCCAGCGCAGATTAAATCCATTGAAGAAATCCCTGAAATACTTACAAATAAAAAAGAAGTACAGAGGTTGACAGGAAGAATTGCAGCTTTGGGGAGAATTATTTCCAAATCATCAGAAATGTGCTTTAAATTCTTTTCATCTCTTAAAAAGCAAGATCAGTTCGAATGGACTGAGGAGTGTCAACAGGCGCTCAAAAATTTGAATACATACCTGTCCAATCCGCCATTGCTCGCAAAACCAAAGGTTGGAGAAAGATTGCTCATCTATCTTGCTGTCTCAGAAGTAGCGGTAAGTGCTGTTTTAGTTCGTGAAGACCAAGGTAAACAGTCTCCAATTTATTATGTCAGTAAATCATTATTAGATGCGGAGACGCGGTATCCTCAATTAGAAAAGCTTGCACTAATCATGGCATCTAGAAAGCTAAGACCTTATTTTCAATGTCATCCTATTATCGTAGTAACTGCTTATCCATTACGCATCATATTACACAAGCATGAGTTGTCTGGTAGGTTAGCTAAATGGGCTATAGAACTAAGTGAATATGATATCACATACCAACCCAGAACCGCGATAAAATCTCAAGTATTAGCAGATTTTTAGCTGATTTTAGCCAAGAAATGCAATTAGAAGCGGAAAAAGAATTACAGGTATTTAACAGGTCTAATCTAGGAATTTGGACCTTATTTACTGATGGGTCATCTAACGTAAAGGGAGCAGGTTTAGGAATTGTTTTGGTGCCACCTACGGGTGAAACCATTCGTTAGGCCATAAAAAGCCATTCTATACTAACAATGAGGCAGAGTATGAAGCAGTGATTGCAGGTTTGGAATTGGCATGAGAACTTGGCATTAATCAAATTGTAATCAAAAGCGATTCACAGCTCGTGGTTAACCAAATGCTGGGGACTTATACAGCCAGGGAGGCACGAATGCAGCAATATTTGGAAAAGGTACGGGATTTGATTAGACAATTTCAAACCTGGAAAGTCACACAGATACCAAGAGATGAAAATGTCGAAGCAGATGCCCTAGCTAATCTCGCATCTGCGGCAGACGTGGCAAGCAATGAAAATGCTTCTGTAATTCATTTGTTTCATTCAGTACTCGATCCAGACAAAAATGATGTAAATTTCAATAACTTAACTTGGGATTGGAGAAATGAGATTGTCGCTTTTTTGCAGTATGGTACTGTCCCTGAAGATAAGAAAAAAGCCCACGCGCTTCGAAAAAAGCTGCAAGATATTGTTTAAAGCAAGGTAATCTTATCGAAAGATGTTCGGTGGCCCTTTAGCAAGATGCCTCGGACCTTCTCAAACAGAATATGTAATGAGAGAGATACACGAGGGGCATTGTGGAAATCACGCGGGAGGAAGATCACTGGTAAGAACCATGATTAGAACAGGCTATTATTGGCCTAAAATGGAAGAAGAAGCAGAGAATTTCGTGGCTAAATGTGATAAGTGCCAAAGATATGGAAACAACATGCATAGACCTGCGGAACTATTACATCCGGTCATTGCACCGTGGCCCTTTATGAAGTGGGGGATGGATATCGTGGGACCATTACCACAAGCAAAGGGACAGGTAAAATTCCTACTTGTACTCACTGATTACTTTACTAAGTGGGTAGAAGCAGGAGCATTTAAACAGGTACGGGAAAAAGAGGTCAGAGATTTCATTTGGTGAAATATCATATGTCGATTCGGTGTACCAAAGGAAATCGTGTGTGATAACGGCCCACAATTTATAGGCGCTCAAATCACAGAATTTTTACAAAGCTGGCAAATCAAAAGGATTACATCCACGCCTTACCATCCGGTAGGTAATGGACAAGCTGAATCAACAAATAAAGTCATTATCAACAATTTGAAAAAACGATTAGAAGAATCTAAAGGCAATTGGCCAGAAGTGCTACCTGGTGTTTTATGGGCATATCGCACAACAACAAAAACAAGCACGGGTGAAACACCATTTTCATTGGTGTACGGAGCTGAAGCTTTAATTCCGGTTGAGATAGGGGAACCAAGCACGAGGTATACGCAAGCGTCAGAAGAATCTAATGAAGAGGAAATGCGCATAAACCTTGACTTACTTGAAGGAAGAAGAGAAACTGCATTAATAAGAATGGCAGCACAAAAACAAGTCATTGAACGATATTACAATCGGAAGGCACGGTTAAGATACTTCAAGATTGGGGACTTCATACTCAAGAAAGTTTTTCAATCCACGAAGACAGCCAATACCGGAAAATTAAGTCTAACTTGGGAAGGACCTTACAGGATTCATGATATTGCGGAAAAAGGAGCATACGAGCTGGAGACTATGGATGGCAAGATATTACCTTCACATTGGAATGTCGTCCACCTGAAGAGTTACTATTTCTAAAAGAATACCCACGGTCAGGTATCTTCATTTTAAATTCTATTTTTGAATTGTCAAAAGTTTTTCCAACGATTTTAGATGATAGGCAAAAAGCTAGCTCGTACTAAATAATGAATCACGACCTGCAAGGCACGTGGAATAAATTAAATTCCCGGTCTAGGGTTACAACTATTCTGATAGTCAGACGGGTTAAGCAGTCTTTATCTATAATCGCACCTCCGAGTCCCGTGTGTTTTTCCTTTTCAGGGAAAGGACCGCATGAGAGGAACAATCAAGTGCTCGAGGCTTCATGCTTCAACGCTCAAACACTTGGGGGACTATATGATATATACGTCGACAAATGTATAAAGAAGACAAAGAAGATTGAGAAGCAATCAAAGCCTAAAAAATCAACTCATTGAAAGAGTCAAGTGCAGAGCAAAAACCAACAAAAGATAGTCACGAGCTAATGAAAAGATAGTCACGAGCCAAGGCCAAGACGAAACCTTACCATAGTTAGGTTAAAGGCAATGTACTGAAACAGGTTATAAATAAAAACCTTGTATTTGAAGTACGTGTACTAAAACGGGTTATTACATAAAAACCTTGTATTTTATTCTTTATTTTATTCTTTCTTTCAAAAAAAAATTGTTGTGAGGAAAACAGTTACGAAAAAGTTATAGATGTTATTTAAATACATGTAAAGTGTTACTTAAAACTTGGCAAAGTTCAAATAAAAAAATTTGTCAAAGTTCTTTCAAGAAACATGTGTATTCCTATTTCTTTTGTCGTATGTTAACACCATTATGAAGTTGAGACGTCTTCTTCATTAAGTGTCGAATATAAAAGGGCCCTCTTTTATAATTCATGATTGATTTAAGACATTCATGAGAAAAAGAAAGCATTTTACAAAATAAAAATGCAAGTTATTCAGTAAGTCCTTAAAAAATAAAGGCAAGAATAAACAAAATAGAAGTTTAAACAGCAATGGAAACTTCATAATATTAAAAGAAAATTTAGACTAAGTATGAACTTAGTCATAAACCAAAAGTTGTTTAAACAAAATGCCCCATAAAAGGACTGGGCACTTAACGTTTTCCACAAACCCTTGAAAAGACCAAGGGTTACAACCACAAAAAAAATATAACAAAGGAACTCAAACTTTTCACTGAGAACTTGAAGGAACTGGAGCAGGGACATCAACAGCAGCGGGCTCAACTTGACTTGAAGGAGTGGGGATACCCGTATCATCTTCAACATGTTCGGAAGCTTCATCCACAGGAGAAGAAAAATCTTGGTTCTGCTGAGTTTTCTCGAGAGTCTCTTTGATCTTGGCTAACTCAGATTCCAAGTTAAAATTCTCTTGGCTAGCTTCAACGAGGGTATCATGGCAAGAATTTAAAAACGCCCAACACACTTCAATGGCAGTTTTATCTTCAAGGATTTCATAATCTCTTTCCCAGTCAGCAACTTCATTTCTTAACTTTTCATTTTCGGCCAAGGCAGATTCATAAGAAGCTTAAAGAGCAGCATGGGAACTCTCTAAAAAGTGAACCTTACTCGAGGATTCCCGGAGGTCTTCTTGAGCTTGAGTCAATGTTTGCACGAGTTCACCAGCATATGCTTCTTTTTCACCCAAGAGAGCCTTCAATTCTCTAATCTCCTCACTGGCCTTGGAAAGTTGCTCAGAAAAAGAGGTTTCAAGACGCAATTTCTCTTTATTTGCTTGGCTTGAGGAAGCTTTTACAACTGCCAACTCTGAAGTTAAGGCCCTTACTTGCTGCTCTAAGGTACTTTTACTTTCTTCTAAGGTTTCCACATCAATTTGAAGACTGTCACACTGTCCCTTCCAATTATCCGTCTCCATTTGGTAGTCACGCATTAATTGTTCAGAGAGGGTAACTCTTTTCATCATTTCCGTGCCAATTAAATTGACCTAAAAGAAAAGAGAATGTGAGAACTCTGAAAATAGAAAAAGGTTAAAGTAAAGCTTGAAAAAGGAGTACCTTTAAAGAAGCATGCACTATGTCATTCATCAAGGTCAAAGAACTGTGGCTATCAAGCTTAGCTCCTTCAATTGGACCAATCAAAAGCCACACGTCTGCTTGACCTGATTTCCTTAAAAGATTACCCTCAGCAGGAACTTCAATAGTGACTTGCCTCATAGCAGCATCCCTACTCGAGGAACCAACCTCAGTATAATAAACAGGAGGGGAAGGGATTGTTGGAGGAGTCACAGGAACGGAAGTAGAAAAAGAAGCCAGGGGTGCTTCATTAGAAACCGGACCAAGATCTTCACTACCAAACCCGCGGTTAAAAAGCTGCTCAACAAAATCATGAGCAGCAGCGGGAACATCATCAACATCATCGGGGATCACCACCGTGGCTTCGGCAGGCTCGGTAAGAAGAATAGGACGGTTACGGGGGATGCTTCATCATCAGAGATAATACGTCTACGAGCCCGTGGCCTTGTTACTAAGGAACCCTCATCTTCCTCTTCTTCAGAGTCTTGGTCGTCAACGGCTTTTCTTTTCGATGAAGAGCCCAAAATTATTTCTTGGGCCCTTTCCAAAGAAATACGAGAAGCCACAACCGCCTCGGCTGTAATCCCTCGAACTGCAAATCCTGATAAAAAGAAGGATTAAAATAAGTTCAAAAAAAAACAATATATGAAATAAAAAAAACTCTTACCGTGAGTTTTCACTTTCCAACCAAATCATTGGGAAAGAGTCTTCCAGGATATACCCTCCATTGGGGCAGTATTCAACAGCTTTCCTACCCAAACACGAAAATTGGGAACATCGTCCACAACTCCCATGGTTGCTGGAAAATAAAAGGAAAATTGGAATAAATAATCATCAAAAATTGAAGGGAAAAAGGTACGAGAAAATTACTCACGTGAAAAATTCCACCTCTCGGGGAAGGGAACATTTCCATCACCCACCAAACCAACGGTGGGGGCAGCAACAAACCTGGCATACCAGCCACGATCTTTGTCATCCTCTGGACTAACCAGAACTCTTTTGCTCCTTGCTACTAGAGTGAAAACACCATTGCAAAAAAGTCTGGGGGAGTAAAGATGAATTAGATGGGAGAAAGTAAAAGGCACACCAGTCATATTGGTCAAATGCCTCAAACAGGCAACCGCCTTCCACACTATAGGGCCAATCTGACCTAAACATACATCGAAAAAACGACAGAATTCTAGGATGACAGGGTCAACAGCAGGTTTGAATCCTAAGGTGAAAGGATATGTATAAACAAAGGAAAATCCCATCAAATAAGAGGTGATTCTTTGGTTCGCATTAGGAATTATGATGGGGAAATCATGACTCCAATGGCAGTCTTTACGAACTAAAGAAATCAAACCTTCAGTGATCTGAGTTGGGTAAATATCAGCACGATCTAAAGAAGATACTTGATTTCTAAGAGACTCTCTATCATTATAGAAGGATAATTCCGCAGGAACTATCTCCTCTACCAGAGGTTCACGAAAAGGCTCAGAGGACTCCTTACCTCTAGAGGAAGATCTATGTGAAAGAGAACCTCTGGTTCTAGAAGAAGGGCCAGAACTGGATGAAGACCCTAAATTACGTAGTCTACCACCCCCTCTTCTACTCCTATTAGGGGAAGAAGGAAAGTTATCAACTATGGAGACTCTCCTAGGGTTAGGGTTTGGTGAAGCCATGGCAGTACGAGGAAGGTAAAGAACAAGAATTGAATATTCTAAGAGTTTTACGAGGAAGGTGGAAACAAGAATTGAATATTCTAAAAGCTTTATGAGGAAAAGACAAAGGCGAAAAACTAAATTTATACTAGGAAGCAACCGTCAAAGGAAAAGGTACAATGATGGAAAGGTCATAATGAGAACCGTCGCTTCGTGATTAGTGAAGCCGTAAAAAGGCGTTAAAAGGCGCTGCAAAGTTGCAGAGCCAATAAAAGGGTGCCACATGTAATGAGCATTAAATGGAAGTGACAATTGAAGCATCGATTCTAACATAGCATTAATGGCGGTAAATATTCCCGCTTTAATGAAATCCACTTCCCAAATATTCAATTGATGAATAAATGGCAAGTGGGGGGACTATCTGTATTGGGTAAAACTGAGTTTATGCATATCGAAGTGATTGAAAGATGACATGTCATGACACGTAGGCAGGTCAAAGAATGAAAGAGGCACGAGTTGCAACAGATACGAGCGGAAGCACAAGAAGAGGCACGAGCAAATATTCAAAAGACTCGATGCTCGTACCTATTTAAGTCTAAAAGCTGAGAAGAACGAACCTGACAGCACAAGAGAGCCCAGATACAGTATTTAATAAGCATTAAATACTGAAAACGTTAGAGAATTTGTATTAAATTACAATGATTATGTAACGTAGCATTTAATGCTTTTAATCGTCCATAACGACCTTATTATGACAAAGGCAAAACGTATAACTTAAAAATAGCTATAAAAGAGAGAAGACTGATCATTTGTAAGGACACGAAAAAATCAACTGAATATATTGGATTACCTTGTTTTCTGCTATCTATTTGTTATCAAAATCAATTTTCTTTATTCATTTTCGATTATCAGTAACCCGAGTTCTTCTAAAAATAAAGCTTTGACTGAAATTCCATTTTTTGGTTAAACAATGACGCCGAGTGAAAAGTTGTTACCTTAGTATATGTTTTTTTTTCTTATTGTATTGGGCATGTTTTGGTCGTGTGTATGGTGCGGCTGTTACGCACGTATAAATAAAAGGGTTGTTTCGTCGTTGTACGTCCTTTGAATTTCTCTCCCTTCCCCTTGCTTTACATTTTTTGTTTTGGCATAGACCTTCGGATTTTTGTTTGGCGAATCCTTGATTTCTCGTTTTGGGAATCCGACTTTGACCGGACCGAGTAGGGTCTCGTCATGTGAGTCCAAATGGAGTTTCTTCGGGTTTGCACATTTGGGCGAGATTGACTTTTGATTTGTCGCTTTAGGCAGAATCATCTTTGATTCAAACGAGGTTGAATTCGGATTCATCATTTCGGACGAAGTCGGTTTCGACATAAATCATTCGAGGGGGATTGAATTCACTTGCCGATTTAGGCGAAGTCGACTTTATCATATGTATTCGAGTGATGTCGAACTTGGAATTTGGAGTGAAGTCAATTTCTAACTTACTTGGACAAGTTCGAAAAACAAAAATTTTTGTTTGACGATGACCGGTGGCCGCAATGGCGTTATTTCGAGTAAGACAGAAATGTCAATCCGTGTAATTCAAGCGAGGTCGAATTTTTCTTTTGGCGATGGCCCTTGGCCGTAGGGGTGTTATTTCGAACCAAGGTCGAAATATTAACCCGTTGTGATTCGAGCGAGGTCAAATTCTTCTATTGGCGATGGCACTTGGCTGTAAGGGTGTTATTTCGAGCTAAGGTCGAAATATTAACCCGTTGTGATTCGATCGGGGTCGAATCCTTCTGTTGGCGATGGCCCTTGGCCGTAGGGGTGTTATTTCGAGCTAAGGTCAAAATATTAACCCGTTGTGATTCGAGCGGGGTCGAATCCTTCTGTTGGTGATGACCCTTGGCCGTAGGGGTCTTNCTCCTTGGGTGCACGACCTCGAAGGAGGTATCTCCAGGATCGCCCTCGGGAGCTCTATCTCAGTATCCACTTTGACGTTGCCAAGGGAGAGCAACTAGAGAGCAGGAAGGGACGACGAAACGCCCACAGCTCTCCGAAGCTCGAGGATCCTCTTTGGCCAAGGATTCTTCGGAGAGACAGCGGACCGAGCAATCCTCGGTCCAGCTCGCACGGCTAATTCAAATCCGAGGCCGAATTTTTCTTTTGGCAATGGCCCTTGGCCGTAGGGGTGTTATTTCGAGCTAAGGTCGAAATTAACCCGTTTTGATTCGAGCGAGGTCGAATTCTTCTTTTGGCGATAGCCCTTGGCCGTAGGGGTGTTATTACGAACCAAGGTCGAAATGTTAACCCGTTGTGTCACTGTTAGATTTTGGAGAATTTCACAGGTCACCGTACTGTTTATGTGTACATCGGAGTGAATCCTGGCGTACTCGATTTTGTTTTTACTGGAGAATATTGGGTGTTGCCTGGGGGAGCCCCGATTTTGCTTAGCCTCTGTGTTTCCTGGGTGAGTCCCAGTTTGCTTAATTTTGCTTGCGTTGGAGAATACGATGCATTTCCTGGGTGAGTCCCAGTTTGCTTAATTTTGCTTGCATTGGAGAACACGATGCATTTCCTAGGTGAGTCCCACTTTCCTTAATTTTGCTTGCATTGGAGAATACGACGCGTTTCTTGGGTGAGTCCCAGTTTGCTTAATTTTGCTTGCGTTGTAGACTACCTTGATGGGGAGTACAAAATGTTGCTCTGTTTCAGTCACTGGAGAATGCTATACATGTTCGTTTCATACATATATTGGATAAGTTTCCATGTATCTAGTCCCTTCATTGCCAGGTCTGGGGAAGTAGTCGGCATGCGGGGTGATGAATCATACTTGAACGTCGAGACGCCCCTTTCGTCGCCTTGTTAGAAATCTTCCCGAGAGGACCCGACTGGGATGAGACCCGGGTGAAGGAGAAAGGGTACGACCTGAGGAGTGTCCTTTCTCAGGGGTTGCAATATTGAAATGGTGCCGGACATTCCAATTGTTTTGTAGTAATTTTCCTTCCATTGTTTCTAGTTGGAATGCTCCTTTGCTCGCTTGCCCATGCAAGTGCTCGCTTTCCAGTCTAAGCCAACAATAGAGGATAAACCAAAATGAAATTTTCCGTATCTCGATCCAACGAGTCAGCGAAAAGAGCGATGTTGTAGTGTTACTCGCTCTGCCTGGTTTTAGATTTGACGGTCGTGTTCAGCTCCGTCTATAATAGCGTCCAAGCTTCACGCGGGTTGGGCCCACCTCACTTGCTGAAGTGTTTAAATCGAGTCCCGGTCCGATCTCGTTCAATTTGTACCCACAACAAGTGAAAATGTTATACTTCGTTTATGGACCATCTGATGCGTGGGGGAATATGAAAGTAGGGCAGGATGTGCCCATTCCTTCAAAGGACCGCGCAGCAAGCTACCGTCCTCCCATAAAGGGTGGGAATACGGGTTAATATATATAAGTAAAATGCGTCGAATAGGGGTGTGTTCACACCAAATGACCATGATCATATTCTGAACGTATGTACGTCGTGCCAACCCTATCGCTACTGGCGAGATGTGGGTTTTGCATAGATATTGGTTATAACTTCTACTTTTATGTAGTAGCCTGACCTAGATTAGTATTATTGTCTCAAAGGTTTATTTACCGCTCTTTCGAGTGGGTGGTGAAATCTCCCCGGTTCTAGATCTGAAGGAAACTAAGAAATTTGGCTAAGAAATTCCCACAGACGGCGCTAAAATGTTTGAGCAAAAAAGTGTAAAACCCTTTTTGTCGAACTAATTATTGATAGTAATGAAGGTAAATCTTAGCCATACATAATTAATTCCAGATCCAAACATACAAAAATGCGAAATAGAAGAGGAATAAGAACTTGTAAGATTTCTTAATGTAATAACCATACATCAAACATGAGAGATGAGCTTACATCTAGGGCAGACATACACCCTAATCATAGGAGCAAGGGAGGGGCCACCCCAACGGCTAAGGGCCTCAGGCCCATAGCGGCCGTTTCATGCATTAATTCGACGTCGCTGATGTCCCAAAGAGCCTCACACTCTGTGATGAAGCATCGAAGGTCAAACTGTGGCACCAAACCCTCCATGTCCCGCAGAAGATTGAGTTCCGGTGGAATCCCAAGTATACGGGAGGGACCTCCCGCTCTTACCACAGTACGGGTAAAGCCCTCCTCGAACATCCTAACATCATGAGGATCAAGGTCGGAGTCAGACTCATAGTCATCGACCACGACACCCTTTCCCCTCTCTGTGGCTGAAGGAGAAGCTCGATTTGGTCCGGATGACGAAGGCCCGTCCAAAATGGCAACAGCGGCCTCGAGACCCCGACTTCCCGTCGCAATAGCCTGTTGACCGTTCACAACGGCTGAAGCCTCTGTCGTCGGGTTGGCCTCTGCCACCTGGTTTGCCTCTGCGGCCGGGTTAGCACCACTGCCAATTTCAGACACTGCCAAGGGAAGGTCGCCACCCCCCACCCCCCACCCCCCGGAAGATGCTTCGGCTGAAAGGGCCACTTCAGACTCCACTCGCCGTCTCTTCAACGGACCCTCTCTGCTATCAGCATGGGAAGATTCACCCGTTGAGCGACCAGCAGGCAAAGTCTCGGGTCGACGAATAATTTCCATGCACACGGCCCCGGCCGTAGGTGCAGATTGAGTAGATCTCGATGTAGGCCGGGAAGCAGACCTTGATGCGGGCTGGGCAGAAGGCGCCGGTTGACGGAACGCGAGCGGAGGAGCCCTTGCCCTTCGCACTCTCCCTATTAACGGAGAAAAATGATCATGTAACCAACAAGATCAAATTACAAGGCAAAGAACAAGGGAACTACAACGAGCCGACTTACAAGTGAGAGGCTTACGCCCGTATCTCTCATAGAAGGGCGCCCACTCACGGACCCCCGTTGTATGGGGAAGAATAGCATTAACCCACTCGCGGATGTCGTCAACGTGCGGGGGAGGCAATCTCTTAGCTGCAAACGCAGAAAACAAATTAGCAATGCCACCTAAAGAGAAACGGCCGGCCACCGCCTCGAGAGGAGTCACAAACTAAACAAAGGAAAATTCACAGGCGAAGTTCCACATCTCGGGAAACCCTGCTGCGTGCGCCACAAGGTGCTCGGTCCATACGAAGAAATAACTCTCCAGAAACGACGATTAGCCTTGTCATCTATCTTCACCACCAAACTCTTTATTCCTCGTTGGCGCATATGGATCATCGAGCCACGAATAAGGTGGGGGCAAAAATATTAAGCATATGCCCCATAGTGACCTCTCAACCGGCAAGCTCTACGTACTTGAGCAGCATGAGGAAGAGTTTGTACACGTACAATGAAATCTGATCCAGGCACACTTTGTAGAAGCGACAGAAGTCTATCACTACGGAGGGGAGGAGAAACGTATACCCGACAACAAAAGAGTATGCATAGAATGTGCAGTACGCTAGACGGTACTGATGCACAATGTCTGTACCCGTCGCCTGTACCATTTCAATGTGATTCGAAATTCCCCACTTGGTCTTGAGCGCCGCAATCGCCGCTTCTTCCATGGTAGATGATGCAGGATCCGGTTCTTCTCCGGTGGGGCTGTTGAAATCATTCCATAATTTCCCCTGGACGGGGCAATATTTCAGCCGTTGTTGGAACCCACTTCCGCCGCCTTTGCTCCTTCTCCGAAAATAGGTGCATTATTTTCCGGAACCGGAGCTTCGATGAGTCTGTCAGTATGGGAAAAAGTACCAGCCATTTGTCTCGATTGATCGAAATAAAGTAGCTCTGACTGAAGGAGAATGAACTCAGAAGTTTGAAAGATTGAAGAAGGTAAAGGTTTGTAAAACTCTTCAGATAAGTCAAAATGTGTAGCAATATAATGGTGTTTACCCCCTATTTATGGGAACATAAATGTCCTGAGCGGGAAACCCAAGAGCCGCCAATCAGAATTGATAGGGCACAAAAAACGAAACGATGCCCGGGAAACGTGCGCCATAATAAAAGTAGCTATTCATGATGCATCGAATCGACACAATGATTCAACTCCAAACGGACGTAATGGTCCGATGGTACCATTAAAGCGTCACGCTGCCACCTCGACCTAAGGACCTCGCTTAATGCGTAAGCATTCAGATTTCTCCTTTCGAATTGACAGAGTCCGCCCGTTGAGCCCGCTAAGAGGCGACCTCGACGGACGTAGGGATTACTGTATGGGTAAAATCTGACCAGAGTGGTCATCCTTAAGAGGAATGATAAGGGGTCGACCAAGCTGTAATCATACCCATGGGGCGAGATAGCAAAGAGCACCTCAGCCATCATCGGGGTCAAATCGTCGAAAAGTGTACATTACAAAACAAGCATTGTGTTCGAACAGATGACGGAAGGTACAGACGTAAGAAAGTACGCCGGTCAGAGACCACTGATAAAAGGGAAAGGAACTATTAGCCTATTTGGCCAAGCTTCTTTTTGGCCAAAAGTGCTTTTTTTGGCCAAAAGCACTTTTGGAGAAAAATTAAGCTGTTTGCCCAAGCTTTTGGAAGGAATAAAAGTGCTTTTGAGGAGAAGTAGAAGCAGTTTTGGAGAAGTAGAAAAAAGTAGCTTCTCTCCAAAAGCACTTTTTTGAAAAGCACTTTTGAGAAAAATACACTTAGAAGCACTTTTTTAAAGCTTGGCCAAACACTAATTGCTACTCAGAAGTGCTTTTCAAACTAATTAGCCAAACACAAACTGCTTCTCACCAAAAGTACTTTTGAGAAAAGCACTTTTGAAAAAAAGCACTTCTCAAAATAAGCTGATTTTTGCAGCTTGGCCAAACGGGCTATATATATATATGGGGGAGACCCAGATAGCAAGGGAGGGGGGAAGATAACTACCTAGAGGGAGTAAATGAGAGGAATCTCTTCATCATCAACAATTATCTCTTCTCCCCTTCCTTGCTCCTATGAAAAGGGTGTATGTCTGCGCTAGATGTAAGCTCATCTCTCATGTTTGATGTATGGTTAGTACATTAAGAAATCTTACAAGCTCTTAGTCCTCTTCTATTTCGCATTCTGTATGTTTGGATCTGGAATTAATTATGTTTGGCTAAGATTTACCTTAATTATTATCAATAATTAGTTCGACAAAAAAGGTTTTACAACTTTTTTTTGCTCAAATATAAAGCAATAAACACAAACCCCAATACAGAAGACTAACACAGTATATATAGTAGACAACAAAATAAAAAAAAAGATAAAATGATATGCTACATATTTATAGTGAAAAAGCAGCCTTCTGTGAATTATTTATGTTCAAGAAGTAAGAGAGGGAGCAAAATTTTAGAGGCAACTCAAACAAAAAGTGTAAAAAAATGCCACAATTTCTCATGGGATTCAGAAAGAGTATATAAAAGCCCAACAAATATCTTTCATCTGTTCTCACTTAAAAGAACAATGATTCTTTGTTCTCTGAGATGAGTTAGAGGTTGTTTCCTATCTCATAACTAGTAAAAGATTGCCCGTGATGCGCACGGGCCCAATAAACATATGCTAAATATTATACTATAATTTTTGGGAGCTTCATACTGATTGACAGTTATTATTTTCTTTTTAGTTGGTATACACAAAATAGACACTAATGATGCATGATTGTTCATAAATATATATAT
>NW_017670496.1:61630-69519 GCF_001879085.1 Nicotiana attenuata
TATATATATATATATATATATATATATATATATATATATATATATATATATATATATATATATAAATTATACATATATATTATACATTTGACGGATATTTTTAGCTTAAGCAATTGGATGAAGGACTATTTAGGTTAATTCTTCATATTCTTCATACTTTTTTATTGTTAAAGAACTTTTTGTTTTAAGAGTCCATCTCCAAAGAATCCTAAAGTTAATCTTAAACCACCTAAAATAATTGAAAAGCAAAAAAATAATAATTTTGTTTGTCCATACTATTACCTGAAATTTAAATTTTAAAGGGAGTCTGCTTTATGATCATGTTGTGCTAATTAACATGAGCAATTTTTTTGCTTAACTTATGCTGAATGATACAAAGATTCTTTTTCTAATGTAAAAATTACATCTCGTGAATTCTATGTTCTCTCTGCTTAACTTTGCTGAATGGTACAAAGATTTCGTTTTATAACTTAAGAAATTACATACCATCTCTTCTATGTTCTCTCTGCGAGTTTTTGCTTCTAAAGTTCTTCTCTTATTTTCTTCGTCTCTTTCTCTGTTTTTATAGATGTTTTGCGTCTATTAAAGGTGCTCCTGCAACTATCTGCACTGTCAATTTCTTGTATATCTTTGTAAGGTAGTTAATTTTCTTTACATTTTCTTTAATATGTTTTGAATATCAAAATAATTTTTGACTATAGTTTAATCAAAAAAGTAGGTTTAGTATGTGTCCTTATCCTCTTGGTATTAACTTTGGGCTTCTGTTCTGTAAGTGTTTATCTTTCTGAACTTCTTCTTTCCTCAATTATACAAATTGCAATTTGTTTCCTTTGTGGATTTTGTATCACTTTCATATTAATGTCTAATATTCATGTGACGACCCGGCCAGTCGTCTCATGAGTTACCGCTCCGTTTCTCTCCCCCCCCCCCCCCATTTCTGCTTCTTATTGCTTTGTTTATCCGTATTTTATGATATCGGATTGGTCGGATTGAATCCGGATTGGTTTTGGTGAAGTTGAGACACTTAGCCTCTTTTAAGAATGCTTAAGTTGAAAAAAATCAACCGGATGTTGACTTATGTGTTAGAGGGCTCGAATGTGAGTTCCGATGGTTCGGTTAGCTTCGGGAGGTGATTTTGGGGCTTAGGAGTGTGATCGAAATGGGTTTTGGAGGCTCAGAGAAGATTTAGGCTTGAATTGGCGAAGTTGATATTTTGGCGATTTCCGGTTGGTAGGCGAGATTTTGATATAGGGGTCGCAATGGAATTTTGAGAGTTGTAGTAGCTTTGTTGTGTCATTTGGGATGTGTGTGCAAAATTTTAGGTTATTCGGACGTGGTTTGGTTTGGTTTTTTGATCAAAAGCAGAATTCGGAAGTTTTTAGAAACTTAGGCTTGAATCCGAGGTGTTTTGGTTGATTTGATGTTGTTTGAAGTGTTTTGATGATTGGAACAAGTTTGAATAAGGTATTAGGTTATGTTTGTGCTTTTGGTTGGGGTCCCGGGGGCCTCGGAGTAATTTCGGGTGGTTAACGGAGAGGTTGAGGTGTTATTACAGCTGCTGAGATTGCTGCTTCTAATGTTTTCGCACCTGCGGTTTGGAGACCGCAGGTGCGGCGCAGCACGTATGGAAAGGGAGCTGCAGAAGCGGATTTGAGAGGAAGAGCCAAGAACCGCAGATGTGGTGGATTGACCGCACCTGTGAAGGCACAAATGCGGAGAGTTGACCGCAGATGTGCTATTTTGCCCGTTAAGTGAATTTCGCAGATGCGGAGGTAAGACCGCATATGCGGTACCACAGAAGCGGCTATAGTGCCGCAGATGCAGAATAACTGGACAGGAGAATTAAAAGAAGTCCTTCGCGAATTTTGGGTTATTTCACCATTTTTTACTTCGGCCTTGGAGCTTTTTGGGCGATTTGAGAGAGGGATTTCAAGGGAACTTCATTGAGGTAAGAATTTTGGACCTAAAACTCATTCCTATGCTATTATTTCATGGATTAGAGCTAGAATTTATGGAAATTAAGGGTGAAATTTGGGGAAGCTAGGGTTTAGGATTGGAGACCTATGATTGAGGTTTTGATGGACCATTTAAGGTCGGATTTCGGAGTTTTTGGTATCTATGAACTCGTGGGAAGATAAGGAATCTATTGGTGTAAGAATTTCTGAATTTCGAGACGTGGGCCCGGGGGTCGGGTTTTGGTAATTTCGGGATATGTTCCATTTATTGATTGTTTTTGCTTGGGCTTTGTTCCCTTGGCATATTTTGACGTCCTTGTTCTGATTTTGGATAGATTCGACGCGCGTGGAGGCCGATTCAAGGGGAATAGGCGTCGCGAGCTAGAGAATTAGCCGGTTCGAGGTGAGTAATGATTGTAAATGATGTTCTGAGGGTTTGAAACCCCGGATTTCACATCGTAGTGCTATGTTGAGGTGAGGCACACGCTTGATGATGAGCGTGGGGTCGTACACTATTGGGGATTGTGACTTGGTCCGTCCCGATTGATGATTATACCGCGTATTTGATTGAAAACTATTTGCTATCATCATTATTTGGGTTGAATGCCATATTTGGGCCTAGTGCCAACTATTTGAACCCTTCGGAGCTTTTCATTGATATTTCCTCACTGTTTTGACCTTATACTTAAACTCAGTCCTGTTATTTTCCACTGTTTTCATACTCAGCCATGTTTACTCAGTTTTAAGACTTGAAATGTTATTTAAAATGATGTTTGGGCTGAGAAATACTGTTTTACTATTGTCCGAGGGGCTTGTGAGGATTTTTGACTGAGTAAGGCCGAGGGCCTATGTTGTAAGGAAACACTGATACTGATTTGAGGCCGGGGGCCTGAGATATGTACGCCACGAGGTGGCTTGATTGATATGAGGCCGAGGGCCTAGTTTCGATGCCACGAGATGGCTTGTTATTGCGCTTGGGCCGTAAGGGGCCCCTCCAGGACTCTGCACACCCCCAGTGAGCGCGGGTACCCATTGTGATGTGAGATTGAGCCCGAGGGGCTGGTATTGTTTCTGAGATGTTGCCCGAGGGGCGGATTTGTGGATACTGTGCCCGAGGGGCGAACTTCTATTTGTTTACTTTACCTTAATTGCCTGTCGGTTACCTGTTTATTTGTTGGGAAAGGATTTTACTTGACTCTTCACTGATTTACTGTTTTTAAATGGTTTTACTGCTTCATTATAGTATGCCTTGTGCCTTACGTGTTTTCTTACTTTCAGTCGTTATTTACATTTGTTACTCACTGAGTTGGAGTACTCACTTTACTCCCTGCACACTGTGTGCAGATTCAGGCGTAGCTGGACCCGCTCCCGCGTGCTGATTCATTCCAGCTTCAGGCGAATCTCGAGGAGTCTTTAGGTAGCTGTTGGCGTTCGCAGCCCGGAGCTCCTCCCTATCTCTTTCCTTTTTATATTCTTAGTTCAGTATTAAACTCTGTAGTTACATTTGAGTAGTCATTGTTGTTAGATGCTCGTGACTTGTGACACCCCGGTTAGGGTTGTGTTGGGTTGTACTTCCGCACTTCATTGATATTATCCGCTACTTAATATTATTAAATCATGTTTTAGACTGTTNCACCAGTTGTGTCTATTGTGATTCCGGGTCTTCAGGAGGCCTTGGCTCAGATATTATCAGTTTGCACTGGCCTAGCTCAGGCGGTTTCAGCCACTACAGCCGCAGCTACTTCTCAAGCAGGGAGAGGCAGTCAGACTCCCGCCGCCCACACACTTGAGCAGGTCGTGCAGGGACTTCAGACGCCGGGGGCACACCCAGCTCAGCTGATTGCCGCTGCTCAGGACTATGTAGTTCATGTCATGCCAGAGGATGAGCAGCGTAGGTTGGAGAGATTTGGTAGACTTCAGCCTCCGACCTTCAGTGGAGCAGAGGGCGAGGATGCCCAGGGCTTTTTGGAGAAATGTCAGAGGATGCTTCGTACAACCGGTATTCTAGAACCAGCAGGGTCGCTTTCACTGCCTATCAGTTTTCAGGACCTGCTTTTACTTGGTGGGAGGATTTTGAGAGGCGTAGGCCTATTGGTGCAGCAACCCTTTCCTGGCAGCAGTTCTCCGTTCTCTTTCTGGAGAAGTATGTGCCGCAGTCTCGCAGAGAGGAGCTGTGTAGACAGTTTGAGTGGTTGCGTCGGAGGGAGATGACCATGTCGCAATATGAGTTGAGGTTCTCTGAGTTGGCTCGTCACGCCATCTGGTTGGTCCCGATAGATAGAGAGAGGATCAGAAATTTTATCGATGGTCTTACTTATCAGCTCCGTATTCTCATGACCAGGGAGAGGGTGAATGGTGCTACATTCGAGGAGGTTGTGGACATTGCTCGGGATATTGAGTCTGTCCGTCGCCAGGAGCGAGAGGAGAAGGAGGCCAAAAGGCCTCGAGGATCTGGTAGCTGCAGTGGTGCTCCTTCGAGGGGCCAGTTTCAGCACGGCAGAGGCCGACAGTTCCGACATGGTCTGTCTGATTGCCCAGGTTATCGAGGAGCGTCATCGGGTCATGGTTCTCACAGTTCATACCAGGGCCATTCTTCACTTAGTGCCCTTCCAGCTCAGAGCTCATCCTGTGCTCCATCTGTTCAGGGCTCTTCTATGCCGAGTGCATCTGCTAGTCACTCCGGTGCGAGGGGTTTCCATCAATCCCCTTCTCCAGCACCTGGGAGTTGTTACGAGTGTGGAGAGATAGGGCACATGTGGAGGCAGTGTCCCCGTCGTGTTACTAGTTCATCCTAGCAGAGGGGCCAGTCATTAGCTTCAGCGCCAGTTGCTCCACCACCACCCGCCCAGCCAGCTAGGGGTGGGGGTCAGTCAGCCAGGGGTCGCCCTAGAGGGAGAGGTCTATCAAGGGGCGGTCAGGCCCGTTTCTATGCTCTTGCAGGAAGACCCGATGTTATCGCTTCAGATGTTGTTATTACAATTATTGTTTTAGTCTACCACAGAGATGCCTCTGTATTATTTGATCCCGGTTCCACCAATCTTATGTGTCATCATACTTTGCTCGTTATTTGGGTACGCCCCGGGAGTTTTTTGCTTTACCTGTTCATGTATCTACCCCGATGGGCGATACTGTTGTTGTAGACCATGTGTACCGGTCGTGTGTGGTGACTATTGGGGGTCTTGAGACCCGAGTGGATCTTTTATTATTGAGTATGGTGGATTTCGATATTATTTTGGGCATGGATTGGCTATCTTCATGTCGCACTATTCTGGACTGTCATGCTAAGACAGTCACATTGGCTATACCGGGTGTGCCACGGATCGAGTGGCGAGGTGTGACTGATTATGTTCCTAGTAGAGTAATCTCTTTCTTGAAGGCCCAGCGTATGGTTGGGAAGGGTTGTCTTTCGTATCTTGCCTTTGTGAGGGATGTCGGAGCTGAGGCTCCCAGTATTGATTCTGTCCCAGTTGTGAGGGATATCCCTGATGTTTTTCCAGCAGACCTGCCGGGTATGCCACCAGACAGGGATATTGATTTTGGTATTGACCTGGTGCCGGACACTCAGCCCATTTCTATTCCGCCGTATCGTATGGCACCAGCGGAGTTGAAGGAGTTAAAGGAGCAGCTTCAAGAACTCCTTGACAAGGGGTTCATTCAGCCTAGTGTGTCACCTTGGGGGGCGCCAGTTCTGTTTGTGAAGAAGAAGGATGGCACTATGAGGATGTGCATTGATTATAGGCAATTGAACAAGGTAACAATTAAGAACAAGTACCCTTTGCCTCGCATTGATGATTTATTCGACCAGCTTCAGGGAGCGAGGGTGTTCTCCAAGATTGATCTCCGTTCGGGTTATCACCAGTTGAAGATCAGGGATTCGGATATTCTTAAGATGGCCTTCAGGACCAGATATGGTCACTATGAGTTCCTGGTTATGTCTTTTGGGCTGACCAATGCCCCAGTAGCGTTCTTGCATTTGATGAACAAAGTGTTCCGGCCTTATCTTGACTCATTTGTCATTGTTTTCATTGATGATATTCTGGTATATTCGCGCAGTCAGGAGGAGCACGCGGAGCATTTGAGGGTTGTGTTGCAGAGATTGAGGGAGGAGAAGCTTTACGCAAAATTCTCCAAGTGTGAGTTTTGGCTCAGTTTAGTGGCTTTCTTGGGGCACGTGGTGTCCAGTGAGGGTATTCAGGTTGACCCGAAGAAGATAGAGGCGGTTCACAGTTGGCCCAGACCGTCCTCAGCCATAGAGATTCGCAGCTTTCTTGGTTTGGCAGGCTATTATCGCCGATTTGTTCAGGAATCTCATCTATTGCATTGCCCTTGACCAAGTTGACTCAGAAGGGTGCTTCATTCGTATGGTCGGACGAGTGTGAGGAGAGCTTTCAGAAGCTCAAGACAGCCTTGACCACAGCTCCAGTATTGGTTTTTCCATCAGCTTCAGGTTCATATACCGTGTATTGTGATGCTTCGAGAGTAGGGATTGGTTGTGTGTTGATGCAGGATGGTAGAGTTATTGCTTATACTTCTCGTCAGTTGAAGCCCCATGAGAAGAACTACCCCGTTCATGATTTGGAGTTGGCTGCCATAGTTCACGCGTTGAAGATTTGGAGGCATTATTTATATGGCGTATCTTGTGAGGTGTTCACCGATCATCGTAGTCTTTAGCATTTGTACAAGCAAAAGGATCTTAACTTGAGGCAGCGGAGATGGTTGGAATTGCTTAAGGATTATGACATCACTATATTGTACCATCCGGGGAAGGCCAATGTGGTGGCCGATGCTTTGAGCTGAAAGGCAGTGAGTATGGGGAGTTTGGCATATATTCCAGTTGGGGAGAGACCTCTTGCGGTTGATGTTCGGGCTTTGGCCAATCGGTTCGTGAGGTTGGATATTTCAGAGCCCAGTCGGGTATTGGCTTGTGTGGTTTCTCAGTCTTCCCTATATGAGCGCATCAGAGAGCGCCAGTATGATGACCCACACTTGCTTGTCCTTAGGGACAGTGTTCAACATGATGATGCCAGAGATGTGACTATTGGAGATGATCAAGTGTTGAGGATGCAGGGCCGGATTTGTATGCCCAATGTAGATGGGCTTCGGGAGTTGATTCTGGAGGAGGCCCATAGCTCGCGGTATTCTATTCATCCAGGAGCCGCGAAGATGTATTAAGATCTGAGACAGCATTATTTGTGGAGAAGAATGAAGAAAGATATTGTGGGATTTGTAGCTCGGTGTCTCAATTGTCAGCATGTGAAATATGAGCATCAGAGACCGGGTGGCTTGCTTCAGCGGATGGATATTCCCGAGTGGAAGTGGGAGCGGATCACCATGGACTTTGTAGTTGGGCTTCCACGGACTTTGAAGAAGTTCGATGCTATTTGGGTGATTGTGGATAGGCTGACCAAGTCCGCGCACTTCATTCCTATCTGTACTACTTATTCTTCAGAGCGGTGAGCAGAGGTATATATCCGGGAGATTGGTTGGTTCGAGCCCGGTGAGGCTAGGCTATTGGGGACAGATTTGGTGCAGGATGCCTTAGATAAGGTGAAGGTGATTCAGGAGAGACTTCGTACAGCGCAGTCGAGGCAAAAGAGTTATGCTGACAGGAAGGTTTGAGATGTGTCCTACATGGTTGGTGAGAAGGTTCTGTTGAAGGTTTCGCCCACGAAGGGGGTTATGAGATTTGGAAAGAAAGGGAAGTTGAGTCCGCCGTTCATTGGACCTTTTGAGGTACTTCAGAGGATTGGGGAGGTGGCTTATGAGCTTGCCTTGCCACCCAGCTTGTCGAGTGTGCATCCGGTGTTCCATGTTTCTATGCTCCGAAAGTATATTGGAGATCCGTCTCATGTTCTGGANTGTTTAAGTTGGGGAGGCTGTGACGACCCGGCCAGTCGTCTCATGAGTTACCGCTCTGTCCCCCCCCCCCCCCCC
>NW_017670496.1:69539-81517 GCF_001879085.1 Nicotiana attenuata
CCCCCCCCCCATTTCTGTTTCTTATTGCTTTGTTTATCCGTGTTTTATGATATCGGGTTGGTCGGATTGAATCCGGATTGGTTTTGGTGAAGTTAAGACACTTAGCCTCTTTTAAGAAGGCTTAAGTTGGAAAAAGTCAACCGGATGTTGACTTATGTGTTAGAGGGCTCGGATGTGAGTTCCGATGGTTCGGTTAGCTTCGGGAGGTGATTTGGGGCTTAGGAGTGTGATCGGAATGGGTTTTGGAGGCTCGGAGAAGATTTAGGCCTGAATTGGCGAAGTTGATATTTTGGTGATTTCCGGTTGGTAGGCGAGATTTTGATATAGGGGTCGGAATGGAATTCCGAGAGTTGCAGTAGCTTCGTTGTGTCATTTGGGATGTGTGTGCAAAATTTTAGGTTATTCGGACGTGGTTTGATTGGGTTTTTGATCAAAAGCGGAATTCGAAAGTTTTTAGAAACTTAGGCTTGAATCCGAGGTGTTTTGGTTGATGTGATGTTTTTTGAAGTGTTTTGATGATTGGAACAAGTTTAAATAAGGTATTAGGTTATGTTTCTGCTTTTGGTTGGGGTCCCGGGGGCCTCAGAGTGATTTCGGGTGGTTAACGGAGAGGTTGAGGTGTTATTGCAGCTGCTGAGATTGCTGCTTCTGATGTTTTCGCACCTGCGGTTTGGGGACCGCAGGTGCGGCGCCGTACGTACGGAAAGGGAGCCGCAGAAACGGATTTGAGAGGAAGAGCCAGGAACCACATATGCGGTGGATTGACCGCACCTGCGAAGGCGCAGATGCAGAGAGTTGACCGCAGATGCGATATTTTGCCCGTTAAGTGATTTCCGCAGATGCGGAGGTAAGACCGCATATGCGGTACCGCAGAAGCGGCTATAGTGCCGCAGATGCGGAATAACTGGACAGGAGAATTAAAAGAAGTCCTTCACGAATTTTGGGTTATTTCACCTTTTTTTACTTCGGCCTTGGAGCTTTTTGGGCGATTTGAGAGAGGGATTTCAAGGGAACTTCATTGAGGTAAGGATTTTGGACCTAAAACTCATTCCTATGCTATTATTTCAAGGATTAGAGCTAGAATTTATGGAAATTAAGGGTGAAATTTGGGGAAGCTAGGGTTTAGGATTGGAGACCTATGATTGAGGTTTTGATGGACCATTTGAGGTCGGATTTCTGAGTTTTTGGTATGTATGAACTCGTGGGAAGATAAGGAATCTATTGGTGTAAGAACTTCTGAATTTCGAGGCGTGGGCCCGAGGGTCGGGTTTTGGTAATTTCAGGATTTGTGCCCTTTATTGGTTGTTTTCGTTTGGGCTTTGTTCCCTTGGCATATTTTGACGTAGATTCGACGCGCGTGGAGGCCGATTCGAGGGGCAAAGGCATCGCAAGCTAGAGAATTAGCCGGTTCGAGGTGAGTAATGATTGTAAATGATGTTCTAAGGGTTTGAAGCCCCGAATTGCACATCGTAGTGCTATGTTCAGGTGAGGCACACGCTTGATGACGAGCGTGGGGTCGTACACTATTGGGGATTGTGACTTGGTTCGTCCCGATTGATGATTGTACCGCGTATTTGATTGAAAACTATTTGCTATCATCATTATATGGGCTGAATGCCATATTTGGGCGTAGTGCCAACTATTTGAACCCTTCGGGGCTTTTCATTGATATTTCCTCATTGTTTTGACTTTATACTTAAACTCAGTCCTGTTATTTTCCACTGTTTTCATACTCAGCCATGTTTACTCAGTTTTAAGACTTGAAATGATATTTTAAAATGATGTTTGGGCTGAGAAATACTGTTTTACTATTGCCCGAGGGGCTTGTGAGGATTTTTGACTGAGTAAGGCCGAGGGCCTATGTTGTGAGGAAACACTGATACTGATTTGAGGCCGAGGGCCTGAGATATGTACGCCACTAGGTGGCTTGATTGATATGAGGCCGAGGGCCTAGTTTTGATGCCACAAGATGGCTTGTTATTGCGCTTGGGCCGTAAGGGGCCCCTCCAGGAGTTTGCACACCACCAGTGAGCGCGGGTACCCATTGTGATGTGAGATTGAGCCCGAGGGGCTGGTATTGTTTCTGAGATATTGCCCGAGGGGCGGATTTGTGGATACTGTGCCCGAGGGGCGAACTTTTATTTGTTTACTTTACCTTAATTGCCTGTCGGTTACCTGTTTGTTTGTTGGGAAAGGATTTCACTTGACTCTTCACTGATTTACTGTTTTTAAATGGTTTTACTGCTTCATTATAGTATGCCTTGTGCCTTACGTGTTTTCTTACTTTCACTCGTTATTTGCATTTGTTACTCACTGAGTTGGAGCACTCACTTTACTCCCTGCACCCTGTGTGCAGATTTAGGCGTAGCTGGACCCGCTCCCGAGTGCTGATTCATTCCAGCTTCAGGCGAATCTCGAGGAGTCTTTAGGTAGTTGTTGGCGTTCGCAGCCCGGTGCTCCTCCCTATCTCTTTCCTTTTTATATTCTTAGTTCAGTACTAAACTCTGTAGTTACATTTGAGTATTTAGTATTGTTAGATGCTCGTGACTTGTGACACCCCGGTTGGGGCTGTGTTGGGTTATACTTCCGTACTTGATTGATATTATCCGCTACTTAATATTATTAAATTATATTTTAGACTGCTTTATGTTGTTTAACTGTTTAAAAAGGTAAATTGGGTTTAGTTGGCTGGCCTTGTCTTCACGAGAGGCACCATCACGACCGGGTTGGGATTTAGGGTCGTGACAATTCATTGGTCTTGATGTTGTATCAACTTTTCTAACAAGAAAAACTTCGGGGTTCGACTGAGTTTTTATGCTGCCCAAAGTCTCCATAGCATCGCAACGCCCATCACCAGAAAAGAAGCTTAACACAAATTAAATCTGGTTTCTTTGTCTTTTACAGTTCTATTTCGGCCATTAGCGTAGAGAATATCCTACATTTTGGTTTTTAATTTAAGAGGAGCTGAATTATCGGTTGATGAAAATAGAGTTGGTGAGGATATTTAAGGCTCTAAGTGCTTCGACAACGTCGTCAATTGGATGGTAAAGTGAGTTACCGCGGAACTTCAAGAAGATTAAGTGAAATAAAGAGAGGTTTTCAGCTGTTAGAGTTAAGCTACGGTGGAGCAAACTGCTGACTGCCCCACGATTCTTGTTTTCTCCTATTTTTTATTTTGTATTTTTATTAAAGAATTGCAATTTTAATATAATCTTAATAATACTTTACTGCTGAAATTATTAAAATCAACCCTCTCATCAATAAAATCAAACACATCAAAAAATCAAAAGGTGTTATAAATAGAATTTTATTTATGGTGAATGTCTATATTTAGAGAGATTCTAGGGTTTATTACTTGGTGGCTAAGTCACCCTCTCCCTATAAATAGAGGGGTCCTATTCCATTGTAAATCATCCCAAATCAATAAGAATTCTCTCTCCCTAATTTTCTCCGCAATACTCTTGTTCTTTATTTATTGTTTTATAACACGTTATCAGCACGAGACTCTAACCAATCGAGTAGAAGCTTTGGGATTGAGCATAATGATTGTCAATTATTCCATGAACTTCCTTCATGATTAAATTCTGGATTTAAGGTTAGTATTTTACTGTATTTTTCTCTTTTATTCTATATTTTGATTTTAAATACAAGCAAAGACAACAAAGTTTGATTATAACTCTAATGGAGTTTGTAAGAAATTATAACCACCTGAAGTGGTAAAATTTCTATGCCTCGCCATGATCAAATTCATATATGATTGTGGGCAAAGAAGTGGAAACCCGTCCCATTGAATTTGCTCCATTCTCATTCCCTTGAGAGAATGTGATAGCAATATGTAATAAGTCTGAAAGAAGACAAAATTATTACTATGAATGTATCAATGGATATGGACGTGGCAATAGACGAAATTATAATCGTCATCATTTGTGGTAATGAGAACAATAAGGATTCTCAAAATAATCTTTCACTCTGTGAAAAATATTTGTCATCGATTTGACATGAGATTTTGTAAAGCACATATAGATGATTATGGTCCATTCATGATGTGAATGTGACAACATCTGATTTATGAATACATATTCATTCTTCAAAGAATATGAACGTGCTAGTGGTAGTGAATATACCGCACTCACCTCTAAAAGGAGGTTTGAGATGATATAAGAAAATAATATCATTATTATGGCATGAATGGTCATTGGTCACGTACTTATTGTACGCCACAATATTTTGGCATTGTGATTGTTAAAAGACAACTGTAATGCAAGAAACAGATCTTGCATATAATTTTGATCATAACCATAATGGTATAACTTTCTCTTTAAAAGAGATATTCAATATATGGGTGTTGATGAATATGTGGTACTACAAAATTAATTGAGAACTCTGCAAGAGTCAATTATACTATTTTGGAGAAACACAATTAATTACCAATAAGGTATTGTGTTGTAGTAAGTCTCAAAGAAACTTATTCAGTTTCCAAAGTATACGCAAAAGCGGTTGATTATATTGAGACTATAAATAAAGGAAAGATTTAATATCTTCTATTACTACAACTTGTAGCGGGGTAATATGTATGTGAAAAGCTACCCGCTTTATTCTCCAATTTGTACTACATAAACAAAAGAATACCACAATGAAGTGGATATTTATTGATATAAAAACCCATATCATAATAAACTTGGAGTTTATTGATAATTGCACAAGTCATGGCGTAAATCTGAAGTTTATCAATATTGATAATTTATTCAGTTGGCATAATTGATTTACCCATATCAATTTAAGTATGATGTGCAAAAATAAAAGAGAATTCACATGGGTAAATATTAAAGAACTAGAAAGTTCTTTACGAATTCTCTTACATTGCTTGTTCTCATTAATTAATAGACCAATTAAAATTGGGATTGAATCCCATGAATACTGGAAATATCAAAGGTGAATATGGGCCCATTCACCTGCTATGTATACCACATAAGATACATCTATGAGATGGTTACATGTGCGATTACTAATAACCCGCAACATGGTGTTTGCGAGGTAACTTGCTCAATAATTTAATATAGAGCATAATTTCCAGATTTTTTATTCAAGAAGTTCATCTTGATAAGTTGGTTTACATCACAGTTGGTTTAGCAAAATGATTTATTGAGTGCCTCCACTTAATAGCTAAACTATTGCTTATGAGAACAAAGTTATCTATATCAGTTTGATATAGGTTATATACGAAAGTATATTACATTCTCCCCTCACAAGTGATTCAGGGTCAGGAACCAAATAATTCCATCTTATTATTATTGATGTGCGGTGTATATTTTGATTAACACCATAACGCACAAAGGTGGATTCTCAAAATTGAGGAAACAAGTTAGTTTTTCTAACATGAGGGGGAGACATGATAAACAGTTGAGAAAAAGTTACGTGGAATGAATTATCATTTGTACATCTAGATCCTCGAAAAAGATAATATGAACTTGAAGTTCATAAAAGGATAATTCATTTGCAATATATTGCAAAGCATGCCAGACGCATTTGCTGACCCAAAGAAAGTAACTATATTCTCAATGCAAATGCTCCTATTAAGTCCTAGAAGGACAAAGTCTGTAGTACGCTTAAGGCGTATAGACTAATCGGTTTCAAACCAACTTCTTGATAAAGAAGATGAGCAAATGATCAAAATGATCATAATAAATGAGGCAAGTGATCTAGAAGATCACATGACATAACACTTTATAAAATCTCATGAGAGATTCAGGTACCTGAATATATGAATGAAGAGATCTCTATGTTATGTCTTTATGAAAAATAAGGAGGTTGGAACCGATATAAAATATTTGTCGACGACATTGATTATAACACTAAATATATATGAGGATCTTAAGCCTGGAGAAACAATTCAAGTAGAATTGGTTTCATATGAAAGAAATGTTGTTTTGGGCCTGCAGTTCAAATACTTGAAAGTATAAAGTCAATGATATGTGCAGTCAGTTTTCGATATCTTATATGTCTAGCATGACATGAAAACTTGATATGCATCTAAAGTCTATTTATTTGGCTTATATGACTTAACATTCCCTCAATGATTTAAATTGCTTAAAGCATATAGAATTCATGGTCATGAAGTACAACATCCTCAGTGCAATTTTGTGCACAAATGTATCTTGCTATAACTATATGCATGATAATATGATTGCAAGAGTTTTCACATCTATGTGAAGATATTGAACTGACGATTCCAACAAGATCATATGAAGACAATTCATCCCTATCAAGAATGATGATTTCAAGGTGCAATATATTCATTCAAGTTAATATGGCTGATTTGTTTATCAAATATCTACCAAAGATCTTTTGAAGATGGTGCACAAGATTGGAATGCAAATGCTTAAGGATGTGAAGTGATGCTCTCATGAGGGGGAGTTAATACGCGTTGTACTCTTTTTTCCTTACAAGGTTTTGTCCCACTGGGTTTTCCTTGCAAGGTTTTTAACGAGGCAACCAAAAGGCGTATTGTTAGATATGTGTACTCTTTTTCCTTCTCTAGAATTTTTTTTCCCATTGGGTTTTATTTTAGTTAAGGTTTTAGCGAGGCACATTATCTGTTGAATAGACATTCAAGGGGGAGTGTTATAAATAGAATTTTATTTATGGTGAATGTCTATATTTAGAGAGATTCTAGGGTTTATTACTTGGTGGCTAAGTCACCCTCTCCTAATAAATAGAGGGGTCCTATTCCATTGTAAATCATCCCAAATCAATAAGAATTCTCTCTCCCTACTTTTCTCCGCAATACTCTTGTTCTTTATTTATTGTTTTATAACCAAAGGGAAAATCTTAATTGGGAACTGAACTCACGCAGAAATTATTGTCAGTTGCTGTCTATCAAATAAGTTTACAAGGTAGGAGTACTTTTTACTTTTACAAGTTTTGTTGATCCACTTTAATTCTCCAATTGTTATGGTAACAACGGACACAAGTTATTTAACAAGCTTTTTCCTTCCAATGATTAAAAAGAAGATAATCTTATATAGTTGCATTTATAGTTCTTTATTTATCAATTAATATAATTTATTTACAAATAATCCAGGTAAGTAAAAAGTATAATAGTCGTATATAATTATTTGTTGAGTCATTCCTCTGTCATAGTAATAGTTAACCCAATTAGGATCCTTTATTTTCTATAGTAACTGAAGAGCATATTAAAGTATATATAGTTGTTTCTTCATTTATCCAGTTGTCATTAATGGATAGTACTTGTTTTTCTTTTTTACCTCAAGTTGACTATGTTCTACTCTAACAAAAATTCTTTACCCAAGACAAAAATTACATTATATTCAAGATTTTAGAGATAGGTATGCTAAAGTTAGATCAATTTTAATTTACAATGATGAAAATAAAAAAATTAATTTAATTTATAGAATGAGCTTATCTTGTTTACCCAGAAAGGACCTACTATTAATTTTTATATACTCCGGTTTTACAAGTGAGTATGCTAAAGCTGGATGAAATTTAATTTGCGATGAAGAATACAAAAATGAGGTTCTTTTGTATACTTTTAAAAGTTTACGTTGGAGAAGAAAGTATTTTAAAGCACATGTACTAAGATAGTAGTACTTATAAGTTAGAGACACTTGTGAATTTATGAGAGCATGTGTCACTTTCATGTGACATAATCAACATTAATGCCTTTTTGGACGTTGAAACAAGGTTGCATTATTAGTTGGATTTACAAAAATGTACAAGTCAAGTCTTTAGACCAGACAGTGCAATACAGCTCGGCAAGGAAAGTCAGCAATTCCAAAAATACCCATACGCCAAGCAGGCATGTTGACGAAGAGGTGCCTGTGTTCCCTCTCATAATAAGTAGGAATAGGAATTAAAGTTGTTACTGTTATAAAACAATAAAAGAACAAGAGCAATATTGCAGAGAAAGAGAGAGAGGAAATTCTTATTGAATTTTGGGATGAATTACAATAGAATAAAACCCTTTATTTATAGAGAGAGGGTGACTTAGCCACCAAGCAATGAACTCTAGAATCTCTCTAAATATAGACATTCACCATAAATACAATTCTATTTATAACACTCCCCCTTAATGTCTATTCAACAGATAATGTGCCTCGTTAAAACCTTAACTAAAATAAAACCCAGTGGAAAAAAATTCTAGAGAAGGAAAAAGAGTACACATATCTAACAGTACACCTTTTGGTTGCCTCGTTAAAAACCTTGCAAGAAAAACCCAATGGGACAAAACCTTCTAAGGGGAAAAGAGTACAACGCGTATTAACTCCCCCTGATGAGAGCATCAGTTCACATCCTTAAGCATTTGCATCCCAATCTTGTGCACAATCTTCAAAAGATCTTTGGGGATATTTGATAAACAATATCAGCCATATTAACTTCAACGAATTTGTTTCACCTTGAAATCATCATCCCTGTTAGATGTATTGTCTTCATATGATCTTGTTGGAATTATCATTTCAATATCTTCACATAAGGGTGAAAACTCTTGCTATTATCTTATCATGCTTATAGTTATAGCAAGATACATATGTGCACAAATTGCATTTAGGATATAGTACTTCATGACCATGAATTCTATATGCTTTAAGCAATTTAAATCCTTCAAGGATTTTTAAGTCATATAAGCCATATAATAGACTTTAGATGCATATCAAGTTTTCATGTCATGCTAGACATATAAGATATAGAAAACTGATTGCACATACCATTGACTTTATACTTTCAACTGTTTGAACTACATATTCAAAACTACATGTCTTTCATATGAAACCAATTCTATTCGAATTGTTTCTTCAGACTTAAGATCCTCATATATATTTAGCGATATTATAGATGTCGTCGACAAACATTTTATATCGGTTCCAACCTCCTTATTTTTCATAAAGATATAACATAGAGATCTCTTCATTCATATATTCAGGTACCTGAATCTCTCATGAGATTTTATGAAGTGTTATGTCGTGTGATCTTCTAAATCACTTGCCTCCTTTATTATGATCATTTGCTCATCTTCTTTATTAAGAAGTTTATTTGAAACCGATTTGTCTATACGCTTTAAGCGTACCATAGACTTTGTCCTTCTAGGACTTAATAGGAGCATTTGCATTGAGAATATAGTTACTTTCTTTGGGTCACCAAATGCGTCTGGCATGCTTTGCAATAAATTGCACATGAATTATCCTTTTATGAACTTCAAGTTCATATTATTTTATTCGGGGATCTAGCTGTACAAATGATAATTCATTTCACGTAACTTTTTCTCAACTGTTTATCATGTCTCCCTCTCATGTTAGAAAAACTAACTTGTTTCCTCAACTTTGAGAACCCATCTTTGTGCGTTATGGTGTTAATCAAAATATACACCACAATCAATAATAATAAGATGGAATTATTTGGTTCCTGACCCCGAACCACTTGTGAGGGGAGAAAATAATATACTTTTGTATATAACGCATATCAAACTGATATACAAAACTTTGTTCTCATAAGCAATAGTTTAGCTATTAAGTGGAGGCACTCAATAAATCATTTTGCTAAACTAGCTGTGCTGTAAACCAACTTATCAAGATAAACTATCTTGAACAAAAAATCTGGAAATTATGCTCTAAATCAAATTATTGAGCAAGTTACCTCGCAAACACCATGTTGCGGGTTAATAATAATCGCACATGTAACCATCTCATAGATGCATCTTATGTGGTATACATGACAGATGAATGGGCCCATATTCACCTTTGATATTTCCAGCACTCATGGAATTCAATCCCAATTTTAGTTGGTCTATTAATTAATAAGAACAAACAACGTAAGAAAATTCGTAAAGAACTTTCTAGTTCTTTAATATTTACCCATGTGAATTCTCTTTTATTTTTGCACATCATACTTAAATTGATATGGGTAAATCAATTATGCCAACTGAATAAATTATCAATATTGATAAACTTCAGATTTACGCCATGACTTGTGCAATTATCAATAAACTCCAAGTTTATTATCATATGGGTTTTTATATCAATAAATATCCACTTCATTGTGGTATTCCTTTGTTTATGTAGTACAAATTGGAGAATAAAGCGGGTATCTTTTCACATACATATTACCCCGCTACAAGTTGTAGTAATAGAAGATATTAAATTTTTCCTTTATTTATAGTCTCAATATAATCAACCGCTTTTGCGTATACTTTGGAAACTGAATAAGTTTCTTTGAGACTTACTACAACACAATACCTTATTGGTAATCAATTGTGTTTCTCCAAAATAGTATAATTGGCTCTTCTAGAGCTCTCAATTAATTTGATACTACCACATATTCATCAACGTCCATATGGTGAATATCTCTTTTAAAGAGAAAGTTATACCATTATGGTCATGGTCAAAATTATATGCGAGATATGTTTCTTGCATTATTGTTGTCCTTTAATAATCACATTGCCAAAATATTTTGGCGTACAATAGGTACGTGACCAATGACCATTCATGCCATAATAATGACATTGATTTCTTATATCATCTCAAACCTCCTTCTAGAGGTGAGTGTGGTATATTCACTACCACTGTAGCACATTCATATTCCTCCAAGAATGAATATGTATTCATAAATCAGATGTTTTCACATTCACAACATAAATGGACCATAGTCATCTGTATGTGCTTTACGAAATCTTATGTCAAATTGATAACAAACATTAACTTCACAGAGTGAAGGCTTATTTTGAGAATCCTTATTATTCTCATTATCACAATGATAACGATTATAATTTCGTCTATTGCCACGTCCACATCCATTGATACCTTCACGGTAATAATTTTATCTTCTTTCAGACTTATCACATATTGCTATCACATTCTCTTAAGGGAATGAGAACGGAGCAAATTCAATGGGACGGGTTTTCACTTCTTGTGCTCATAATCATACATGAATTTGATCATGGCAAGACATAGAAATTTTACCACTTCGAGTGGTTATAATTTCTTACAAACTATACTAGAGTTATAATCAGACTTTGTTGTCTTTGCATGTATATAAAATCAAATTACAGAATAAAAGAGAAAAATACGGTAAAACACTTACCTTAAATCCAGAATTTAATCATGAAGGAAGTTCATGGAACAATTGACAATCATTATGCTCAATCCCAAAGTTTCTACTCAATTGGTTAGAGTCTCATGCTGATAACGTGTTATAAAACAATAAAAGAACAAGAGCAATATTGCAGAGAAAGAGAGAGAGGAAATTCTTATTGAATTTTGGGATGAATTACAATAGAATAAAACCATCTATTTATAGGGAGAGGGTGACTTAGCCACCAAGCAATGAACCCTAGAATCTCTCTAAATATAGACATTCACCATAAATACAATTCTATTTATAACAGTTACTGTCTTCTTTCATTTTATGCTCAAGTACGTACTTCCCATGATTCTGCTCTTAATAATTTAATTTATGACAACTTGTGCCAATGTTTGTACTCTTGACTAAAGAAAAGGAAATCAAAGTTCATGGGACATACATTTAATTTGATTATGTAAACTACTTACTAATTTAGTAGCTCCTAAGATTTGGATACAAGCTCTTTATGAACACAAAGCCTTCTTCATCTAGGATACATACAAGTTCTGACTCCTTTAACTCAGAAAATGATATGCACATCGACAATACTGGAGATTTAGGTAGTCCAAAACAACCCACTAACAAATCTTGTTTATCTACTTTGCTTACCCATGAAATCACACCTTCATTAAACCTACCTCATAATCCGATAAACCAACCTAAAATCATTACTGAGGAAATGGAACCTCCATCTGACCCTACTATCTTTATTCCTTTATCTACAGAAGAAAAAACTAGAATTTACAAACCATGGCAATATGCAGTTATTGTGAAACTATATGGAAGGAAAATTGGACATCGGCTACTTAGTCTGAAAATTTACCTTTAATAGACCTAGGATCCGATTT
>NW_017670496.1:85795-126482 GCF_001879085.1 Nicotiana attenuata
TCTTCAACTCTTTTCATATGGATAAAGGAAAGGTTTTGAAAATATTTAGGTTATCCCATCTTTTAAAAAGCAATCCAAAAGGGATTACCAGTTCCTACTAGATAAATTTAAAAGCAAACTAGCAGGGTGAAAAACAAATTTTCTAACAAGGGCAGGTAGAGCTACTCTAATACGTTCTACTTTAAACCAACTCCCAAATCATCTGATGCAATACATCAAATTACCTGCTTCTCTTATTAAACAACTAAATCGATAACAAAAGAATTTTCTCTAGGGAACAACACCACAAAAGAAAAAAATGCACATGATAAAATGGTCTACAGTTACACAACCTATCCACCAAGGAGGATTAGGTATTCAAAATTTAAGTGTCAAAAACCAAGCACTACATGCAAGCCTTGCTTGGAGACTTTTTAATAATCCACATCAACTATGGGCACAAGTGCTCTTACATGCTAATCTGAGACCATCCCCTCTCTCCAAAAGCATAGGGTCTAATACATGGCGCAACATTATGAAGGGTTGGTCGTACTGCCGTCTAGGGTATAAGTGGAATCTCACTACTAGTCAACATGTTAGGTTTTGGACTGATCCATGGATCCTCCCAAATATCATCCTCCGAAACTACATGGAAAGACCTCTACCTAAATATGAGGAGACAAAACGGGTCTCAAATTATCATTACAATAACGCCTGGCATTTAGAGAAATTACCTATGGCTTTACCAGCACATTTGCAATCTCTAATAGCAAGACTTTACATGCCAATTACACCTGTATTGCCTGATCAAATTTATTGGGCTATCACAGCCAATGGAATTTTTTCAACTAATTCTATCTACAACACCCTAATAAAGATATCTAATTCAACGACCACTGATACAGCTCAATCCTACAGGTGGATATGGAAACTACACATTCCACCAAAAATAAGTTTTTTCTTATGGTTAATGTCTCACGACAAACTCCCAACAGCTTCTTACCTTGCACTGTTAGGTATTCTTAATTCAGACACATGCCAACAATGTAAAACAGGTCCGGAAACAATTCTTCATATTTTTTGGGAATGTCCTCAGGCTAAATTACTCGGACATCTCTAGGAATTCAAATAAACACAATCAACACTTCTATAACACATTCTACCATTCTTAACTGGTTGCACCAACTTGTCAACAAAGTGTCACATCAGCTGCTCAGAATATTCCAAACACAACACTTATTCCCTTTGCCTTGTGGCATCTTTGGATAGTCAGAAATAAACGCTTAATGGAAAATCAAAAATGCACTCTTTCTACTTCTTTTATTCTCAAAACAGCTGCTGAATACTACTTTCTCACAAATCCTCCAAAAAAACAACACTCCCTAATACCTGTTTATATTAAATGGTATCCACCAAAGCGAGAAACCTATAAACTGAATATTGATGGCTCATGTTGCCCAAGTAAGGGCAAATATGGCTTTGGTGGTGTATTTAGGAGTGCAACAGGACACTGCATAATAGGGTTTGCAGGACGAGCACAAGAAGGTACAACTGAACAAACAGAACTCCTTGGACTGCTCATGGGACTCAAAATAGCAGCACAAATGAAGATAAAGCCACTTATTATTGAAACAGATGCGCAAGCACTTATCGCTATATTTAAATCTCGTACAGTCCAATACACTAACATTATCAATGACTGCAGGTCATTACTTCGACAGTTGGATAGCCCGTCTCTACTTCATATCTACAGAGAGCAAAATGGTGTTGCTGACAGCCTAGCTACATATGGAGCAATGCATACAACGGAGCACTGCTTACTTTTTGGAAAACCACCACTTTTTGCTATGCCTTCTTATCAACAGGATCAACAGGGCTCGTTACAAAGAAGACTAATCAAGAGTAGCACTACTGCTTCAGCACAATCATCTTTTGCCTCAAATGTTTTGTATAATGTTAATAGTTTATCTAGGGATATGACATCTACTACAACTATGTTGCCTAGTTTTAATCCTACTACTACTACTAGCTCTAGTGTCGTTGTACAACGGATGCCTCTAATGCATCTACTAAACAAGTGTGTTGTAACTTGTTAATGTTTATATAATATAACTTATCTTTCACACCCAAAAAAAAAGGTTTGATGTGACTAATTTTAAAGAATTAATGACGGGCTCAATCCCTGAGTCCGGAATCAAAATGTGGTTCTTTTGGACTCAAAATACACAAATAGGTGGGGAAAAAAAGATTACATTTTTATGTATAGTGCCACAATACTTGGCACTATACATTAACGTTAACTGTGCCGTTAATGTATAGCGCCAAGTATTGTGGCACTATACTAAAAAGCTGACACGCCCAGGTATAGCGCCAAAATACCTGGCGCTATACCCCTTTTAAAAATTTGAACAGGGCCTGACATTTCCTCCTATCACCCTTTGCCTCACCAAAGGTTTGTGTATTCTACTGCTTATCCATTCATTTCTCGACACCTCACCTACCTAATCTCCTCCCCACCTTAGTACTGTCTTGTTCTTTAATTTTCTTGACGAGCATTATTACTTGGCGTTCAATTCCATACCTTTTTTTGGCTTAAAAAATGAATTGTGTTATGAAATGTTATTCGTTTCGACAAATATTACATTGAAATGTAACAAAAACATGACTGAAGCTAAGTAGTTAAGTATGAAAAACAATTTCCTTCCATCCAAACCACTGTAGTAGTAATTACCAAACAATAAAATTGTGACAAAAATTATTCACATTCAATATTTACTATATAAGCAAAACATGCAATTTTTTGATAGATTCCAGTGACCTTTAGCACTCTTTTTGTTTTTGGCGATGTTACTATTTGTACTATTTGTAAATATGTTGGTTATCTTTGTGCTGTTAATGCCAAGTGACGAAACCGAGGTCCCATTATTTTTTAAAAATTATTGTAATGAAAGATGCAGTACAACTTTCCTTGTAAGATTTAACTTTTACTTATAAATATTTTTTCCTTATTTAAATCGTGTAGCTACTGTCCTCAAATTCGATCCTTTCATGTTTATATGTTTTAAACACGTTTGGATTTGTAACCAATTTTCTAAATTTTTGTCTTTGTTTTATTTTGTAAGATTGAACACGTATGAATAATTAATATATATTCAAAATCTTTTTTCTTGTTGATTATCTTTTTTGGATCATGTGAGTAGTGTTAATCCAAATTTTTTATATGTGCACAAAGAGTTTAATCTGACTTATAAATTTGCTATTTCTTAATATAAATCATTTAATCATTCATGATGGATAACACGTAAATTATATTTTATGTTAGATAATAGTTATTATCATTTAATTATATTTCTAATATTAAAACTTCAAAATTAACTAAAATTTGCTATTAATCTTAAATTATTTGAGTTATTCGGAGGAAGTTTTAATATTTAGGAATTCAAATCGAATAAAATTTTAACTTATATAAATTATTTTCTTATTAATATTGCATAAAAATAAATCTTTATTCAAATTCATATCCAAAGAAGAAAATCAAAATTTTAAATTCAATTCATATTTATCAAGATCTAATAACAATCTTGAATATCACAGAACTAAGTTGCACACGTTTTAACTTTTTCAATATGCTTTTATCTACAAGGTTGTCCTATTCTACTTTTAAATTGGGATATTTATACTAATAACTGGTCGAATTTATTGTTTACTTTGTTTTATTGGTATACAAAAATTATACATAGAGAAATGAACTACTATTTAGGTTAATTTTTCTTTTAATAATTTAGTTTATTGAAATATTATAGATATATACAGTATAATAGTAGTAAAAAATCTTTGGAAATGAAAATTTTGGCAGCACAGTAATAAATTGAAGTTTACGTTAGTAGTGAGGTAATAGAGTAGTTGGGAGCAGTGTTAGGGAAATCAGTTTGTGGAATCCTAATTACGTGTTGTACAGTGCGCAGTGTACGGCCAAAAAGTGGGAGCGGACTTGATTTGGAGTTGTACACAAATTGGGGTATAACGCCGGGAATTTTGGCGCTATACCTGGGCGTGTCAGCTTTTTCAGTATAGTGCCACAATAGTTGGCACTATACATTAACGACACAGTTAACGTTAATGTATAGCGCCAAGTATTGTGGCACTATACATAAAAATGTAATCTTTTTTTTTCCCCACCTATTTGTGTATTTTAACTCCAAAAGAATCACATTTTAATTTCGGACTCCTCAATACCCTGTATTCTATAGCATAAACCTATATTCCTCAAAATGATTATGAAAGTGACTTATGACTGGGTTTACGACAGTAGTCTCATCCTATCTTTTCTATAGTACTATAAAATAGACTTATGACTGGGTCCAAAACTAAAATGATTATGGAATTGACTTATTCCCTCTTCTCTCTCTATCTCTTTGATCTCTCTCTCACCTTCTTTATTTTTCTTTCTTTCCCCAACCTTATTTTTCTTCTTTATTTTTTTTTTTTTTTGAGAAAATGCATAAAGTACACATTAAATTTATTCAAAAAAATTATTTACACATCTAAATTTTACAGGCGTTTACCCCCTTATTCTAAACTTAAGTGAATTTAATACCCTCTTGAGTGATGACCTGGCATAAAACGTGTAGTACATTTTGTAGGTGCTCGTGAAGGCAAAATAAAATAGCTTAAAACTAATTTAATTGTCCAGGTGTCACTTTCCTATGGTATTATAACTAATTAAACTTATACTATTTTTTTTTACTCTTTCCTTATTCATTTTTTTTCTTTTTCGTTTTTTATCTTTCTTCATATTAAATGAAGCAGTGAACCAATGGCTTGGCTAAAATGTCCATTTCCGCTGACCTTATTCTTATCTCCGTCCTTCTTCAATTGAGATTTTCTCCATCTGATTTTTCATCTATTTGATGAAAAGTGCTTCTTTAGAACCAGAAGCAGTGTTGAAAAGAAGACGAGGTGTCATCGGAAAATTCTCCGGCCGGAGAAAATTTATAGGTCCTTAACTAATGGCTCTATATTTCAGGTTTTGTTCACTCTTCCAATACAAAACTAGGAGGAATAAAGTGACAAAATTCTCCTAAGGAAACCAAGATGAAGGGAATTAGGAGCACAAACCCACCTTAGTCAAAAAATACGGTACCGACGACACCAAGCTTTTCGGCCAACCAAATATTTCTCTCTATCCCAAGCTTTCCGACCCTTTTTCTCCTGAATTTTGTGTAATGTCAAAGCCACAAATAAATTTATCTACAATGAAAAAAGAAGAATAGAGATAGAGTTGATGGGCTTAAGGGAGATTACGGTTGTGAATCCATTTCATGGTGGCGGCGACAAAAATAATGAAGAATGAAGGTGAAGAAGATGAAATGAAAAAAAGAGTAGAAAAGGAAAGAAGAAGTAAAAAAAAAAGTGAAATAGTGTAGCATTTGACACATGTATGGCGCGTGTTTGCACAGTCCACCACAAGACGGGTTCAATAATTTGAAGGTGGTATTAAATTTAGCTTAGATGTGAATAGTGGGGTAAAAAGTCGCCCGTAAAATTTAAGTGTGTAAATGATTTTTTTGGACAAATTTAATGGGTACTTTATGTATTTTCTCTTTTTTTTTGTTTTGTTTTGTTTTGTTTTTCTCTCTTTTCTCATTTACTTTATCCTCTTTTCCCCCCAAGGAATTCATCATTGGAGTTCAATGATTTTACTATAGCATTTTCACTTAACAGTTTCCTTTCATGTTAATTACACAATTGGTGTTCGAATTATAATTGTCAATCAATAAAGTTTGATTGTGTACAACTCTCCACCATTGATAATCATTAAAAAGTTTCAAAGCTTTGAATTCGAATTTGCGTTTTCAAAAAATATTGTTTGCCTGGATTGTGTGTTGTTGTAAACAATTGGAAATATTCTTTGAAGTTTATATCTCAATTTTGAGGGTGTTTGAAGAAGAAGGACGACGACATGATTATTTGTGATTGGAAACTAGGCAAAATATTAATAATTTGTGTCTAATAGGAAACAATTAGGTGTTTAATAGACATATTTAGAACATTGATTAGGTGTCAGATAGGAAATAGCTTCAGTTTGAAGTTCAAATGAAAATTTATGACAACTTTTAAGGGATTATATATATATATATATATATATATATATATATATATATATATATATATATTACCTTGGGTTAATATTAATACTAGGCAAAATGGCCTTCAGGCTACCTAAACTTGCACCAGATTTTAAAGGCGATATATAAACTTTTGGTTTTGCATTTTAGCACCTCAACTCAATAAAAAATACTTATTATAAACACTTTCCTCAGAGCGTGTATCTCAATTGCCCGACAAAAATACCAGTTAGATGCTAAGACCATTTATTGTAGTCATTTGTAATTTGTGGGTCCCATTTTAAAAAAAAAAACAATTTACCAATTGTCTAACGTTTCTCCTCTTTCCTTTATTCTTCCCCATATCTCTGCCATTAGGGGTGTGCATTCGAATCGGTTTATCGATAAATCGAATCGATTTTTTGTTATCGGTTTATCGATTTATCGATTTCGATTTCGATTTCGAAATTTTCCTTATCGAGTTATCGATTTCGATTTCGATTTTGTCCTCTTCGGTTTATCGGTTTATCGATAAACCGATAAGAAATACAAAAAAAAAAAAATTAACTATTTTTTTTATTTTTTATTTTTTAGTTTTTTTTTTTAAATTTTTTTTGCCCTTATTCTATAATACCCTTTCCTTTACCCTAAGTCCCTAACCCTATTATTTCATCTACCACATTTAAGGAATGATCATATTTAAAGCTCAAGGGAATGAAGTTCAAATTAATGGAAAATAGAATTAGCTGTGATGATGTATTTTTTTTTTTATACCGTTGGAGTGTTGGTGGCATACATTTGATCCCTTACTTTAGTTTCGTTGCATGTGCTTGTTGACACAATTTTTATGTTATAAACGATGTTCGTCTTATTTTAGCTTCTTTTGGTCCATATTAGTTAGGCGTGTTTATAGTGATATACTTTCCATGGAATCCCGCAAATTTTCTTATTAGTGTTATCGATAACCGAATCGATAAGCCCCAAAAATCGATAAATCGAAATCGAAAAAATCGAAACCTTATTGAAACGATAACGATAAGCATATGTACAAATCGATAATCGATAAGTAAATTATCGATAAGGTCATAATCGAATCGATAAATCGAATGCACACCCCTATCTGCCATAACCTTAATCTGCCATCCATTGAAAAAATTAAGATAGACCAACGTCAAAATGATTACTTTGTGTAAAAACGAATACTAGTGAAGGGATCGTTCAATGAAGAGAAAGGAGATTGGGGTGGGGGTGGGGGAACGAGAAAAGGTGGGGAGAAAGAAAATAAGGGGGGAGGGGGGAGAGGGGGAGAGGGGGATAGGTAAAGAAGAAGATCAAAAAAGGGGTTACGGGAGGGATTTAGGATTTTTATTTTTTATTATTTTTTGTCTTTTATTTACTTTTTCTTTTTATGCAGATTTAATAATTTTTTTACATAGGTTAATTCGAACCACATGCTTTTTTACGTGATTAGCTCGCACTTTGACCACGGCAGCTGTACCACTTCCACATAAGCATAATCAAAGGTCAAATGTGCTTACTTATTGGCAATTGGTTGAGTTGAGGTGCTAAAATAAAAAAATCAAAAGTTCATATACCGACTTTAAAACTCGATACAAGGTTAGGCGTCCGGGAGGCCATTTTACCTTAATACAATATACTTGTACTCGTTATATCAAAGTACAACATGCAACATCATTAACATTGTCGCAACTCAATTAATGTAAGTAGCCATTTAGCTGATGAAAAGCGATAGAATATTTTAAAAACTTAAAATCTTGAGTTTGTCACTAGTTTGTATTTATTTGGTTAGAAAACCAATTCATATACCAACATATAACAACCTTACAAAATAAGAAAGGTATCATTTAACTTAGTTATTTAGCCAATACACTTATCCATGTACAAATTCACTTCAAAAATTATAATGTAGGGTGTGTCTCATATGAAAGAAAATAATTTTTTTGAAAAATATATTTTAATTTTTCTATGTTTGGTTAGATTAAATATTTTGAAAAATATTTTTTCATGAACTCATTTTTCTCAAATTTAAGAAAATTTTCCCCTCCTCTTAGGAAGGAAAATATTATATAAAATTACTTTTCAATCTTCACCATCCTATCTCCCACTCCCACCAATCCCCATCCACCACTTCAATCACCCACCCCCAGTGCGCACCACCCCGCACACCCTACCCCACTCCCCACCCGCCCACCCCCCACTAACCCACCCACCTAACTCCACACCCCTCACCCCACCCCGCCCACTCCCCCTTCTCGACCCCACATTCCGCCCACCCCACCATATTTTTACTCACTAATCAAACACAAAAAAAAAAAATAATAAATAAAAAAATTCAGAAAAGTTTTTCACTCACCTATTAAACATGAGAAAATAAATAATACAACTACTCATTATAAAAAAAAATATTTTAAGAAAAGCATTTTCCTCCCTACCAAACACACCCTTAATCACTAGCTCAAAGGAGTACGAATTGATAAACAAATGTGAAAGAAAAAAAAAAAAGAACAAAACAAAAGAGAAACAGTAAGAACAAATGATTCGTCGAAACGCGTTGATTGGTAGTCTTACGTAATTCTCAATACGTCAGCAAAACAATACCAAAAGTTTCGCAATTGAATTATTTTGTACCCTGTTTCTGTTTAGAAAGGAAAAAAGTAAGAAAGAAAAAGCTACATTATTGTAACTCTGTCTGTTCGTTGAAGGAATCTAATACTTATGATAAAGAAAATACAAAGAAATATTCTTTACTTGGAAGGAAATAATTTGACTTGGGATTGACGATATGCTTTCCTCTCTCCGTCTATATTTTCAAAGATCAGAGTGTGTCACTACTAGTTAGTGTAGTTAAAAGATGAGAGGGTTTTGAGGCAAAAGAGTATTAAGTGAGGAGTTTTTGCATAGTAAGTAAGTCTCTTCTCATCTTGCTAATACTTTTGATTCACTTCCTATTACCATCCCCTTAGTATTTTGGTTTGGTTGATGCTTGTTGCTACTTCTTCCTTTAGTTTATTTTCTGGCTCTTAGTTTGCTATTATTATCTTTCTGGCCCTTTGATATTGGTATTGCTTGTTTTTACTATTTTTTTTCCTGAGCCGAGTGTCTATCCTACTTGTGGGGCTTCACTGGATCTATTGTTGTCTCATCCCATGTTTGGTGTTAGACTAAATTCGGATAGGGGTAAGGTCTCCCCGAACCCTACTTCGGTATCATCCGCATTGGGGTTAAGACTAAATCCGGATTCATAGCAGTAAGTCCCACATTAGGATAAAACACTTACTAACGAAGGCGACTCTATAATCTGGGCTGGAACTGAGACCTCTTGTACTACTACACAACCCTTGTTGTTTTTGTGTTGTTTATGTGTTTAAAGCATCTTATATAATGTTTAGCTTCAATATTTGCCAGCATCTTATATAATGTTTAGCTTCAATATTTGCCTCATTTTAGTCTCAACTGTTTCTTGGAGCTTCCTTTTTGTTTCAAGCTTGAGTTATTTGAATTTTTTTCATGGTTTTGTGAGCCTGAATCTTATATGATCATGGGCAGAGGTGGGCCTAGAATTTTTATGCGAGGGGGCACAATATTCGGCTAAACTAGTGCCCCCCTAAAGGCTTTAGTGTTCAGGGTGCCAAGTACTTTAAATTAACCATTTTCAAAGTATATATATATATATATATATATATATATATATATACATACAGGATTTCTGTCAAAGCTTACAGGGTCCGGTGATCTCTCACTATAACACATAGGTCCGCGTTTGATCATGGGTGGTAAAATTCCTAGTGGAAGAATATATCAACTCTTTTATTTCCAACTCATTTTGATGCTTTAGTTAGCTATTCATTGATCATTGCCTAAGAAGCAAATGTGAGGGCCAGATTATGATGTCATCTATGCCAAAAAGCAGTATAAAAGACAAGCGTAAAAACACTAGATATTGTTGGTTCATATGATAAGGTGAGGTAGTTATTTGCTACCCTGAAGAAAGTAAAACCCCCATTTAGGATTTAGCTAGATGATTGATTGACTGAAATAAACCAAAAATCTCAAATCAATCAGATTTATTTCTTCTTAATATTTCTCCAAATTTCAACCTTGGATTGTTCTGACTTGATTGTTTCTGTATGTCAGTTCTTTCTGTAGGATGTGTTGTCTGTTAATATTAGGAGAACAAGTAGTTACATGTTTTATAAATAGGAATATGATCAAGTAGAAGATTGGAAAGTAGTCATCAGTTAGTTCTTTCAGGTTGTTTTTCTTTACCGTCGACTATCGTCTTTAGCATTTGTTATCTATAAGTTCTCATTAAACTGGTGCATAATCTAGTAGTAGCTTGCTGTATTCCTTTATATACTTAGTCTTAGATTTGCATAACTTTTGGCTCTTCTTTTACCAAGTAACTTTTAGCTAGTGATTCTTTTACCTCAATCTTGTTATTTTATTTTTATTATACAAGATTCTTACTTGTGTTACACATGTATGTGACTTCAGGTTAATCTGGTGGTGATTAGTATTTGACAGTTGAACTGGACTTGGAATTTGGCTATATGGGAAAGACAATTCAGGTTTTTGGATTCCCTTATCTTCTGTCTGCAGAAGCGGTCAAGACATTCTTAGAGAATCATACAGGAAATGGAACTGTCTATGCATTGGAGGTTAAACAGTCCAAAGGAGGACGTAGAGCATTTGCCAAAGTTCAATTTGCCAACAACAAAAGCGCGGAACTTATCATGGATTTGGCTAGTGAGGGGTTGTATTATGGACCTTCCTATTTGCAGGCTTGGGAAATGAAAACTGATATTGTCCAACCGCGAACATATGTGCAACACATGGATGGCGTAACTCTGAATTTTGGATGTCAGATATCAGACAAGAAGTTTGCAGTGTTGGGAAGTAAAGATGTTTCAATTAAATTTGGCATTGGATTGAAGAAAATTTACTTCTTTTTATCTTATGGTTCAACTGATTATAAACTTCAGCTTTCATATGAAAATATATGGCAAGTTGTGCTTCATTGTCCATATGGTCAAAAGGCTCAGTTTCTCCTCCTACAGGTTTTTTTAATTAATCCAAAGTTTTTGCTATGCTTTTCATCCTTCTCCATGTGCTGGTCTTTGTGATTATTGTAACTATTTGATTGTTGGCTGAATGGTACACAGTTCTCATTCTTTTGAGGTAAAATCATTTCTGCATACCTGTTATGCATGCAAAAGTTAGACGTATACCAGCTTTGCACCTGTCAATTGTTTGTGTAATATTGGAAAAAGGATATATAGTGTTTCAAAACTTTCCGGCCGATGATGATAAAGAGATATTTAGAGTCTGGCTCTATATTATTTTCAAGGTCCTTGGTTCAATAAAATATCTCCGCAGCCTCTTGATTTGCTTTATGAAAGGCCCTAGTCACCAAACATATCCTTGTAGCTACTTGACTTCCTTTGCCCGAAAGTCCGTAGGCACCAAATGCCAAAAAATAGAAAGCTTTCACTGGTTAATGAAATGATAGAATATATGCTAAAGATCATCTTCAGAGACAAGATCTAAACTCTAACAAGGTTCTTTATCCCAAAGAAAAAAGATCTAACAAGATTTTATGATGCAGCAAGAACTTGCAGCTATTTCGTATGCTTTGCAATTGTGCTATTTAGAGTCTGAAAATGTAGGAAATTGATTTTGTTTCAATGAGGAAAAATCTATGCCAAATACACAGATAGCCACTCGGAGTTGGCACGAAATGTCAGTTAGACACTAAAACAATACTAGTGTCCGGATAGACTCTTCAACAGTTCAACTCGATAAGAATGTGACACGTGAACACATGGGTCATAAGACCTAGCAGGTGTGTTGCAATCGCGGTCGATGTGTCAATCTCTCCATTCTCTCCAGCTTCCCCACTTGCCACTACCAACTCAATCTCTCTCCCTTTCGCAGCTTCCCATGTTGGCTAAAGATATTACAGCAGTTAAACTTTGGCCTGTGCTCTAAATGTGCGTAGTATTACTAGTTAATTAAATAAACCAATTGCGTAGTATTACTAGTTAATTAAATAAACCAAGTTTCTAATCACTGCATATCTGTGTAAGATAACAAACATTGATGCTTATTCTAAGTCCACACTTTTCAAATGCTTCAAGACTTATGACTTGTCTGTTCATGATCTTTTAAGATACAGAATGTGAAAGAAACTTTTTCTACTGTATTTGCAAAATTTCTTCATGAGTATAGATGCATTAGTTAATATATCGCTTTATACAATTGAATTCTGGTAGATTTGTAGTCTACTTTACTGATTTACCATGAGATTCATTGTTGATTTATTTCATTCAATTTCTGTAATTTAGTTGTTTGGTGCTCCTCGGATCTATAAGAGACTTGAAGACTCCTGTTATAGCTTTTTTAAGGAAACTCCTGATGATCAGTGGGTAAGGACAACAGATTTCACTCCATCTTGGATAGGGCTATCTTCTAGCTTATGTTTGGAGTTTCATAATGGTGTTCGACTTCCAAATTTCAGCGGAAGTTTTTTTTACTATAAAGAAAGTGTGAACCAAGTTATTTTACAGACTGGTTTCACCTTTTCATTCTTTCAAAAATTGTCTCTGGTTCCCATTGTCCACCTTCCCGAAGGAGTTGAGTTGCCCTACAAGATATTGTTCAAAATTAGTTCCTTGATACAACATGGATGCTTTCCTGGGCTAGCATTAAATTTTAACTTTTTCCAATTAGTTGACCCTCGAAGGAGAAATATTGCATGCATTGAACATGCCTTGGAGAAACTGTACTATTTAAAGGAGTGTTGTTATGATCCAGTGAGGTGGCTAACTGAGCAGTATGATGAGTACCTCAAGCACAGACAGCTTCCAAAATCCCCGTCCATCACTTTAGATGATGGATTGGTGTACGTAAGAAGGGTCCTAGTAACACCATGCAAAGTTTATTTTTGTGGTCCAGAGGTTAACGTATCCAATCGGGTTCTGCGCAATTATTCTGAAGACATAGATAACTTTCTTCGAGTTTCTTTTGTTGATGAGGAGTGGGAGAAAATACATTCTACAGATTTATTACCAAGAGCTAGTACTGGAAATGGTATCAGGACGGACATCTATTTGAGGATCCTATCAACTCTACGGAATGGCTTTGTAATTGGTGATAAGAAATTTGAGTTTCTTGCATTTTCATCGAGCCAGTTGCGGGATAATTCAGTGTGGATGTTTGCATCAAGACCTGGCCTTACTGCAAATGATATAAGAACATGGATGGGTGATTTTCGGCAAATCAGGAATGTCGCAAAATATGCCGCCAGACTTGGTCAATCTTTTGGTTCCTCCAGAGAAACTTTGAGTGTCAGTAGGCATGAGGTTGAAGTTATTCCTGATGTAGTTTGTTCGCTTCATGGAACCAACTACATCTTTTCTGATGGAATTGGAAAAATATCTGCTGACTTTGCGCGTAGAGTTGCCATAAAATGTGGCCTTCAGTATACTCCATCTTCTTTTCAGATTCGTTATGGTGGATATAAAGGTGTTGTGGCTGTTGATCCATATTCATCAATGAAGTTATCTTTGAGAAATAGCATGTTGAAATATGAATCAAACAACATAAAGTTAGATGTCCTGGGATGGAGCAAATATCAGCCTTGTTATCTTAATCGTCAACTGGTTACTCTCTTGTCTACACTTGGGGTGAAAGATGATGTTTTCGAACAGAAGCAAAATGAAGCAGTAGATCAGCTTGATGCTATCTTGCATGATTCTTTGAAGGCACAGGAAGCTTTAGAATTGATGTCTCCTGGAGAGAACACTAATATTCTCAAGGAGATGCTAAATTGTGGTTATATGCCTGATGCTGAGCCGTTTCTTTCAATGATGCTGCAAACTTTCCGGGCTTCAAAGTTGCTCGATTTGCGGACTCGATCAAGAATATTTATTCCAAATGGAAGAACAATGATGGGATGCTTGGATGAATCCAGAACCCTGGAATATGGTCAGGTGTTTGTTCAGTTTACTGGTACTGGACGTAGACAGTTTTATGAGGAATCACATCCTTTTAATGACAGTGGATCCACCAACTGTAATTTCACCCTTGAGGGAAATGTGGTCGTTGCAAAAAATCCATGCTTGCATCCTGGTGATATTCGCGTTTTAAGGGCTGTTGATGTTCCAGCTTTGCACCACATGGTAGATTGTGTTGTATTTCCCCAGAAAGGAAAAAGGTAAAACATTACTTTGGAAACCTATTATAACTGTTTGATTTCCGTTTTTGTTTTGATCAGGTAACTATTATTAAGAAACTTCAAAAAAGTGCCAAGGGGTTTCAAAGTATAAGCAAAACATCATAGGAAAAAATTACAAATAAAGATTATACAATTCCATAAAATCTAACAGCTGCACCAAGTCTCCTACTACCCTTTCCTTACACCAAAAATATAGATTCTGCAAACATGTATTTTTCAGCATAGGAATCTGGGTCCTCTGATCTTCAAAGCATCTTTTATTCCTTTCTAGCCAGATGGTCCACATGATGCATAAGGGAATGGTCATCCACATCTTTTTCTTCCTTTTGCCTACTGATTGACCCTGCCAACTTTCCAGCAGGCTTCTAACACTGTTTGGCATTGCCCACTTCACACCATAGATGTTAAGGAATAGGTCCCAAATCAGTCTGGTCTGCCGGCAATGAAGAAACAAATGATTTACAGACTCCAGGCTTTCTTCACAGAAAAAACATCTACTGCATAAGGCAAAACCTCTTCTTTTGTAGCATGTCTTGGGTAAGACATCTATTCCAGGTTACAGTCCATCCAAATCCAGCAACATTTGTTGGTGCTTTGGTCTTCCAAAGCATCTTCCATGGCCATGATTCCTCCCGCTGCCCAGTTTGTTGTTGAAAAAGATTATAGCAGCTTTTAACGGAGTACTTCTTATCTCTACTGGCCATCCAAATCTGGGCATCCTCTCTACTATCATCCAAGGCTATAGGCTCTAAAATTTTGAGTAGTTGACAGATATCTTCCACTTCCCAATCATTGAAGTGTCTTCTGAAAATTGGTTGCCATCCTGTTCCTGAGTGGCATTCTGCAACAGTGCAAAGTTTGATAGTAGTAAAGCTATGAAGATGGGGAAATTTTTCCATCAATTTTCCTTCTCCGACCCAGACATCTGTCCAGAACCTAGCTTTGTTCCCGTTTCCAATCTTCACCATTATGTTTCCCTGTAGTAAAGGCCATAAACTACTTGTATACTTCCACAGACTGGCACCTGCATATGTAACCACTGGACTAGGATCCCATAAGTCTTTTTTACCATATTTAATGGTAATCAGATTTTTCGATGGTTCCTCACCTTCTTCATTAAATCTCCATAACCATTTGCACAATAGACTCTTGTTGTGAAGCTTCAAATTCCGCACTCCAAGCCCTCCAGCTTCCCTGTTTGTCACGACCCGGATTCCCACCCTCGGGAGTCGTGATGACGCCTACCAATACGAGCTAGGCAAGCCACTTAATTGCACAATTTACCTTTTTACTCATTTTATATTCATTAACAATTTCGAATAATAACATTTAAACAGCGAAATTTAACATAAGCAGAAGAAAGAAGTAATAAGCTGTCAGAACCTGAATATCTAATACAACTGTTTGAGTCTCGACTACCCAGAACTGGTGTCACAGTTTCACAGACGGTCTAAGAACACTACAAATAAAGGTCTGAAAGAAATAAATACAACACTGTCTATGGAAATGCATGAAAGAAACAGGAATAGTAGATGGAAGGAGACGCCAAGGCCTACGGACGCCTGCAGGACTACCTCGGGTCGCCTGATGGACAAGAATCAGCAATCTCACTGCGGTCCGAAGTCTACAACACTGGGGTCTGCACAAAAGAGTGCAGAGTGTAGTATCAGCACAACCGACCCCATGTGCTGGTAAGTGCCTAGCCTAACCTCGGCGAAGTAGTGACGAGGCTAGGACCAGACTACCAAATAAACCTGTGCAGTTCAAATATATATAGCGGAAAAGAAATACGGAAATAAACAAGTAAAGATGGGAGGGGGAACATGCTTTGGAGAAAAGCAGGTAAAAACAGAATATCAGTAGAATGTAAAGGAATCAAAAATCCAACCACTAACAAGAATAAAGAAAAAAACAAAGGCAGATTTCACTTTCTTTCCACATCTTGCTGCAGGCGTGCAACCCGATTCCATTTCCTGTATCTCGTGGCAGGCGTTCCACCCGCTCCCATTTCACTTGTATTGTGGTAGGCGTACCACCCGCTCCCATTTCATTATATCTTGTTGCGGCGTGCAACCCGATCCACATATAATATTGTTGCGGCGTCCAACCCGATCCACATATAATATTGTTGCGGCGTGCAACCCGATCCATATATAATATTGTTGCGGCGTGCAACCCGATCAATATATAATATTTACAATTATAACGAGAGTCCCAACAAGGGATCAAAAAGGTTTACACTCCCGGCAAGGGATTCGACAGCATAAGTAAATACCTCACGGCGAGGGAGAAACAACTATAACCAAACTTGCTACAACATCTAACTACCTCAGCTATAACCAAACCTGTTCCAACACCTAACTACCTCAGCTATAACCAAACTCGTTCCAACATCTAACTCACAATTCTTTCCACAAACTTTACATAGCAATAGAAACCTTCACCAAGGCATGAATAATACAACGAAATCATGGAAATTACAATATAAGACTCACGGTCATGCTCGACACCAACGTATAGATACTCGTCACCATGCCTATACGTCGTACTCAACAAGAAACAAATAGCAAATAGGACACAACTCCTAATACCTCAAGCTAAGGTTAGACCAAACACTTCCCTCGAACTTCCATGGCTAACTCAAGCCTCAAACACCGCTTTCCCTTTCGAATTTGGCTCCAAATCGATCGTATCTAGACATAATCGACTTAATAACATCAATAAACGCCAAACAATCTAATTCCAATGCTTAATTATAACTTTCCAATCATTCTTTCCAAAAACCCAAAAATTGACCCCGGGCCCGCTTGGTCAAAACATGAGGTTCGGACCAAAACCCGATCACCCATTCACCTGCGAGCCCGAATATATAATTTGTTTTGAAATTCGACCCCAAAACGAGGTCAAATTCCCAAATAATCAAAAAGCCCTAACTCTACCCAAATCCCTAATTTTTTACCCTTAATCACATGTTTTAGGCCTAGAAATCTAGTGGGTGTTGATAAAAATGGAAGAAAACAAGTCAAAGATTACTTACCCAAGAGGTTATGGTGATGAAGTTCTTCAAAAATCGCCCAAGAGGTGTGGAGAAGAAGAAGTTTGTGAAAAATGGTGAAAATCCCGTAATGTATTCTGTTTTTGAAACTTAAAATAACTGGGCGAAATTGTTCATCGCGTTTGCGACAGGTTCATCGCGTTCGCGATGGGTTAGGCCTGCTAGGCCTTCGCGTTCGCGGAAGACGGCTTGCGTTCGCGGAGCTTTGGCTCCTCAAGCCTACGCGTTCGCGGGCCAGTGGCCGCGTTCGCGATGCACAAAATGGTGACCCCCTCCCCAGGCCTTAACCTTACGCCTTCGCGGGAGCATGGACGTGTTCGCGAAGGGTCTTCCCCCCTCAGCCTCGCGTTCGCGTCTCAAGCTTTGCGTTCGCGAAGAAGAAATCTGGCACCTGGGAGATTTGCCTTACGCGTTCGCGAGAGGGACCACGCGAACGCGAAGAGTAAAATCCCTGGGCACCGAACATCAAAAACCTGCAACTTTTTGAGTCCCAAAAACCTTCCGAAACACACCCGAGCCCTCGGGCCTCAAAACCAAACATACGTATCAATAACATCATACGAACTTATCCGTGCGATCAAATCGCCAAAATAACCTCAACAACAACGAATTAAACCTCAAAATCAATGAAATATTTCAAAACTTCTTAGAACATCAATTTTTGTAATTTAGGTCCGAATCACGTCTAACGGATTTCGTTTCTTACCAAACTTCACAGAATTATCTTAAATCATATATAAGACCTGTACCGGGCACCGGAACCAAAATACGGGCCCGATACCGACATGTGCTAATCAAATTTCATTTCCAAATCCTTTAAACAATTCCAGAAAATAATTTTCTTTAAAAATTCATTTCTCGGGCTTGGAACCTCGGAATTCGATTCCGGGCATACGCCCAAGTCCCATATTTTCCTACGGACCCTCCGGGAACGTCCGATCACGGGTCCGGGTCCGTTTGCCCAAAATGTTGACCGAAGTCAACTTAAATGCATTTTAAGTCAAAATTTCAATATTTCACAGATTTTCACATAACAGCTTTCCGGCTACACGCCCGGACTGCGCACGCAAATCGAGGTGAAGATAAAAGAGGTTTTTAAGGCCCCGGAACACAGAATTCAATTTAAAAGCAAGTGATGACCTTTTGGGTCGTCACATTGTTTCTCATTACTTTCTGCCAATTGACCAGATGCATTCTCCTTTTTTCTGCATTGCCTTCCCATAGAAACTGACTCCTAATGGAATTGATTTTCTTCTCAATTGCCGAGGGTATAGGAAATAAAGACATCAAATAGGTTGGTATGCTATCCAACACACTATTAACCAGAGTGATTCTTCCTCCAAAGGACAGATATTGCTTATTCCATGTGGACATCTTCTTTGTACATTTATCAATTACACGTTGCCACATTCTTTTATCATTCCTCTTCACACCAAGTGGAAGCCCCAAATAGTTGGTTGGAAACTTTTCAATTCTGCAACCCAGAATATCAGCCAATTCCTCAATCATGTTATCAGCATTAATACTGAAAATACAACTCTTTGTCAGGTTTATTTTCAAGCCTGAGACTGCTTCAAATGCCAACAGGATCCCTCTAAGATAGAGAATTTGCTCCCTCTTGACTTCACAAAATAACAGGGTATCGTCTGCATATAAGATATGTGAGACAGTCATTTCTCCTCTTTCATGATTCTCCATTCTACAACCCCCAATCCATCCAAGCTTCTCAGATTTTTTTAACATTAAACTCAAAATTTCCATTACCAGGACAAAAAGATAAGGGGAGAGGGGATCCCCTTGTCTCAATCCTCTCTGGGAGCTAAAAAATCCTACCGGATTTCCATTCACCAACACAGAAAACTTCACTGTTGATATACAAGTTCTGATCCATTCACTGTTTGATTTCCGTGTAATCTTATAGAGGGATTTACCATTTCTTACCTAGTCTTACTAACTATCAAAACGTGTTATTTCTTTTAGTGAGTGAATTTAGAAAAACTTTACAGAAAATGCAACTAGTCTTGTCGTACCATGTTGAATTCTTGATTAGAATCATAACTGGAATTCACGTTCTACCTTGTTTTGTTAACTTCAAATATTTATACCAGATAAAGTCTGAAACTCTGAGTCTTTGACCATGTAATGTTTGGTCACTCTTGCATGAAAGCACGATTGTTGGCATAGATGTTTGGCCAACAACTATGAAAATCAATTCCTGTAAGAAGCTTATATTAGGAATCTATTTAGTCAAGAAATTTCATTTTGGAAAGAAGCATATAATCAAAATTTGTGTAGCTTGACATGACCATTATGAAGTAGCTTACATTGTGTTTCCATTGAGAAGAAAGTGGAATTTCTATTGTTTTATAGTATTTACTGATGGCCTCGTTCTTACACATTGGCATATCTAAGGGGGGTTCTTCGGTTCACGTGAACCCATGCTCTGCTCCTTAGATCACGTATAGTAATATTATTTTTTTTCAAAAATACTTAAATATGTGTGTACCCAAGCTCAAAGTATCACATGATGCGATGGTTATTGGGTGCACCTCTCTAAGTGATACTGGGGGTTCAAATCTTGTGTCTCTTGTTATTTTTTCGTTTCTTTTTCTAGAATTGGGCCAACCCACGAGTATGGGCATGTCTGGTGTCAGTTCTTGTGTTTTAATTAAGTACTTTTTTCTTTTTCTTTCTTTCTTTGTTTGGTTTATTCTTCAAAATTTCCAACTCTTGACACATTGAAATCTCTACTATCCTTTAGTGACCATAAAATTTTATAATTAACCAAATGTTGTATAGTGAAGCTAGTAGCAGTGGATGATGTAGCATATAGTTAATGAGTTCAATTGATCCCAACATTTTTACCACAAAGTATAGATATATATATTTGTGTGTGTGTGTGTGTGTGTGTGTGCGTGTATAAAAGATTATTATTAAAAAAAATATAATTTGAACCTAATAATTTCAAAAGCGTAATGGGTACAACAGTAAGAACCTAAAGGTCGGAGCCATCAAAATTAATATCTTGGATCCACCTCTTGTTCTTACACTGTATGTTTGGCATGACTGAAAAGTTCTGTTTTTATCTTTTTTTTCATGGCATTGTTTCTCAGTGTTTAAACTTTGATGACAGACCTCATCCAAATGAATGTTCTGGAAGTGATTTGGACGGGGATATCTACTTTGTTTGTTGGGATCCAGACCTGGTTCCGCCAAGGCAAGTCCAGCCGATGGATTATACTCCAGCACCGAGCACACAGTTGGATCATGATGTCACAATTGAGGTACCCCTGGTTTCGAACAACTAAGTTTTACTTCCATAATTTAGCATGCTTCTGATGTATTCAACCTCTCTTACCTTATAGATGTGTATATGCATTAAAAATTGTACACTGTCTGCTTACTGCAGGAAGTTGAAGAGTACTTCACCAACTATATTGTGAATGACAGTTTGGGAATCATAGCGAATGCGCATGTTGTATTTGCAGACAGAGAACCTGATATGGCCATGAGTGATCCGTGCAAACAACTCGCTCAGCTTTTTTCAATTGCAGTTGACTTTCCAAAGACTGGTGTTCCTGCTGAAATACCATCTCAGTTGCGCCCTAAAGATTACCCCGACTTCATGGAAAAGCCAGACAAGCCAACCTATCACTCGGAAAAAGTTATTGGAAAGCTTTTCAGGAAAGTGAAGGACAAAACACCTCAGGCTAGCTCTATCGCAACCTTCACAATGGATGTTGCCAGGAAATCATATGATGGTGATATGATAGTCAATGGATTCGAAGATTACACTGACGAAGCTTTTTACTACAAAAGTGAATACGACAACAAGCTTGGTAATTTAATGGACTACTACGGCATAAAAACTGAGGCTGAAATACTTAGTGGTGGCGTCATGAAAGCATCAAAAACTTTTGACCGCAGAAAAGATGCAGAGGCCATTGGTGTTGCTGTGAGGTCTTTGAGGAAAGAAGCAAGGACCTGGTTCAAGAAGCGTAGTGATATAGATGACATGTTAGCAAAGGCTTCGGCTTGGTACCATGTTACATATCATCATACATATTGGGGCCTCTACAATGAGGGGTTGAGAAGAGATCATTTCATTAGCTTTCCCTGGTGTGTTTATGACCAGCTGATCCAGATTAAGAAGGCAAAAGCACGTAAAAGGCCGGTTCTCCATTTGTCTTCTCTCGGGACTCAACTGAGTCGCAAATTAGTGATATGATAGCATCAAGCCGATCTATGTAACGTAAAAATGGGTGTGATTATATGAGAACTGCTATGCCTTGTTAACAACCTTGTCTTTTAAACTGGTGACATTTATGTAGCACTGTTGTATAGCTAAGTAGTACTTAGTGTGTGGATTTAAATTGTTTTATCTGTCTTCTCTACATGTTTCATGTTATGCTTTATGTATTATGCTTAACCACAAGTGATTTCTTGATATACTCTCCCCCGTCAAACGTAGACCGCAAGTAAAGGTATTTTTTCTCCCACATTCTTTTCCTTAAGAATTGGAAATAGTCTCTCTATCCTCCCAAGGTAGGGGTAAGGTCTGCGTACACACTACCCTCCCCAGACCCGACAGTGTGGGATAATACTTGGTATGTTGTTGTTTTATTCTTTTCCTTAAGTATCGATATATATTGGCATGACTAATTCAGATTCACGTCGTAGAAAGGTCACTATGAATGTTTTTAGTGCTCCCAATCGAAGAGGATACTATTATCGCAAACTTGGAGTTGGACATAGGGGTGTTCACAAAAACCCGAAAAATCGAACCAAACCGAAAACCAAACCAAACCGACCAAAAAAACCGATACTTTTTGGTTTGGTTGGGTTTTGGTTTTGAATTTTAAAAACCGATCAAATTTGATTTGGTTTTGGTTTTAATCAGAAAAAAACCGAACCAAACCGACTTTGTTTGTTTTCAATATATTCATTGTTTGGCCGTCCGCTCAAGGAGAAGTTCCACTTTGCAAACAACGTACCACTTTAGACATAACAGAACCCGATGCAATGGAAAATACTATCACTAAATATGAGGTTAAGGTAACAACCAAGAAAGTATAAATGAACTTTTTGTAAAGAGTTCATGGAAAGACTATAAGTCAGATTCACCCATGATTATGACGAAATAGGTAATGCAGGGTCTAGAGAAGGACCGCTCCCTCGTGGAGTGTAATGTAAGCATTAATGCAAATAATCTGCTTAGCTATTTAATTGGAAGTTGGAAAAGGAAATAGGTGAATTTGAGTCCACTGAAGAAGCGGCCATTCTCTCAAGAGAAAAAAGAGAGGAAAAAATTACTCTAAACAAGTACTATAGTTAGCTTGTATACACAAGCTCAGAAAAAGGTGATATAAGATACATAGCAAACAAGAATAGTCTTTGGGGTTTGCCTTGGGGGGGGGGGGGGGGGGTGTTTCCAAAAACCTTTGAGGTATGAACAAAAGAAGGGCAAAAGTTATCTAGAAGTCACCTCTCAAATGCAAAAGAAAGAGGATTACTTTGGCCATTCTAATTACAATTATTCAAAACAATAAACACTTCACCTGTTACTGTTCCAAAAGGATGGCAGATCACCTAAAAAGCGAATAAAACCTGCAAAATACCAAATGCAATTACCACCACTCAAGTTCAAACTCATTAAAATGATCATCAAAGGACCAAGGGAAGTCACCAACAGGAGGCGAATAATCACAAATTTGAGCATCAAACTCATAGCCATAAGTGGAATCACGAGGATGCTTTAGATGTACAATCTGTTGCCTACATCTTCTTCTAAGATCCCTTTTAAGTTTGATATTATAACAGTGGCGTAAGTCAAGCGATTGAAGGTGCGGACAGCCATGAAGAATGGCACGCAGGCCTTCATTTGTCAAGACATTTCCAAAAAGGGAAAGGTGTCGCAGTTCAGGCATACTTCTGGCAACAGCTAGAGCTTCATCATCGTATTGATATCCTCGAAATCCACGGGCATTCAATGTAAATGACTTGAGCTGAGGGCAAGAATGACCAATAACTTCTATATGATCTTTGTTAATATCGGAGAAGTATATGTGCAACTCCTCCAACAAAGGGAAGTTCTTAACAGCTGCAGCCAAACATCCATCTAAGATATAATAACACTTGACAAATCTGAGATATCTGAGCTGACTTGATCTGTTCAAATAAGTAGCAAATTTGATAACTTTAGGAGCACTTTTACTTGAGTGGAGGTAACAAAAAGTAACAAGCAAAAATGTTATAGTTTACCATGAATAAATGTTTCCGTTAGATATTGGAATTTGGAATATAAATACGTGGATTTAACGAATTTATTACGTACGGCAGCAACCCAGACATAGATGGAATTTAGACGTGTAAACTATTGTAAGAAGCTTATCCTATAAACTATTGGAGGGAAATAAACATTTTAAAACACTCGGTTCATTTTTCCAAACCCATTACTTCACCCGTCCAGAAATCCTCTTTTAAACCATCTCCTTTCTTCATTTTAGAGGAGGTTCATACACAAATAGTGGAAGAACCTTGTGGCTCTACCTGTCTCACATAGTGTTTTATTTTTCTTTGTGTTCAGTTTCTCCTAGATAGAATAGGCTTGTAAATAACTTGTATATGATTTGACCTATCCCGCAGTATAAGTCTTTGAAGCCTTTGCAAAGTAGCAATGCCGAATAGAATGCTTTTTTTCAATAATCTAATATTTTTCTGGTAACGGAGAAACCCCCAAGGGCCAGTGCGTACACGGTTTTAAACTCCGTGGTTAATGGGCTTGCCCTTCTACCCTTCTTCACTTTAATAATAGGGTTTTGTCTTATCTGCATCTCACGATAATATGCTCTTACCACTAGACCAAAGGCCGAGGGCCGATTCCCAAGTAGCCTAATACTAACATGTTATTAAAACATCTTCGGGCTTAAGCATGACTTAACAGACATTGGATGGATATGCTATAGTTTTGGCATTAGAACTCAAGATAATTTATTTGTTAAATCAACTGATTTAAACAAAATCTGGTGTACCTCTCAGCAATGTAGTTGAGCAAGTCTCTGCTACCAAAATTCTCGATATTAATTTTGAGCAATTGGCCCTGGCTACGATCTACCGCAATCCGACACATATTCTCCAACATTCGAGGCGTTTTGGCATCAACATCGTGGTTCCTCAAGTCGATAACACGCCACACAGTGGGGTCATGGCTCGCCTTCCACCAGGCAGTACAAACTCGCTGTGCATTCTCCAGTATCTCTATCGTTCTCAAACGCTGCAGAATATTTGCCGTGATATCCAGCGGAAGCTCCACCCACGGCGGCGGCGGTGAAAGCGGCAGCGACGGCGATGATGGTAAGGAAGAAGAAGGTGGAGGTAAGGAGGAAGATGATGATGCTTTTAGCTTTTTCTGTTTGACTCCTCTCGGCTCTTTCTGAATACGCCTTTTTGGCCTCAGCATTTTGGATTTTCTTAGGGCTTTTGCCTTTAGCAAGGGAGAGCATCACTGAGGAAGAAGGATATGCGTGGGAACTTTTGAATTTTGAACTCTCTCTTTTAGACTTTCCCATAGGGCAGTCAAAGGCCCAAGCACAATGTTTATAGGGAATTCTAAATATCATAAATTAAACATATAAATATGCATAAAAAATAATTTTAACTTTAGTTATTCAACATCTCCTATTTATGTCACCCTAGCTCTGCCTCTGGGCCCAAGGAAGTTCAATTGAATTTTCAATTACTAATTTTATTGTAAGCACGTTTTGCGTGTACATCATCACATAAATATTATATTAAAAATTATGTTCAAATTATAAAATATTCGGTGTAAGCTTTGTAATTGATAATATTGGTCCCAAATAGGTAACTCGAGGAAGGAGAAACTTTGTCACATAGAAGTCCTTGATCTCATTCAATTTAGTCCTTAAACTTTGTGTCAGATTTATAATTATATTAGTTTCTGAATGCACGTATATCCATATCAATTAATACAAATTTTATTATAGTAAAATAGATAAAATTAAAAAATGTGTGTGATAGAAAACTTGAAAAGAAAGAATATATGCTCAATTTAGTTAATGGTGAACTTATTAAGCCGATCTAGTATACGGAAAAAAGGAATAAGCTCAAATTAGTAACATGACAATTCTAAAAGGAAGAATATAAGCTCAAATTGATCAACGCCGAACCTATTCGACGGATATAATAATCTATCAAAGAAGGATTTCAGTTCAATTATGAGAATGAGAACTGTTAACCTTAAAACATTATGAATACTTGGTATATTGTTTGTTGAAATTCACTTGAAATTGATTTATTTTTCTTCTTTTTGTCTAAAGTGAATTTATAAAGATGACTATAAAATGAAATAAGTAATCATATGATTACATAAAAGGTTAAAACATTTGAAAATCCATAGGTAATAATTAGGTACGAAGATTTCTTCATCGAATTTTTTCTTTTGGTAGGAAAATTCGCGGAAAATTAATTACCAATGAATATTCTTGTATAGCCCCCAGAAAAGTTTTCATGGCTTTAGCAATTATCTTGTAATGCTGAAAAAAAGTTTAAGAAAGAAAGGGTGACTGCTCAGCGCCATAAACATTCTAAATACTTGGTAATTGACTGAAATTCTGCTCGGTGAATGACTTATTATTCTCCCTCTTATCTAAAGATAACTCATAAAAATGTCCGTAAAATGAAAGAATAAGGTGAAGTAGTAAAATAAAGAACTATACCATTAATTTAGAGTGCATAATAAACATTAATTAACACATTATTAGAATATCACTTCAAAAAAGAGCTTGCTAAAGGTTATTATCGACTAAAATGTCGAGCCAATCACCAACTTTTTCCCTAAGAGCATAATGACATATATATTCAGATGAAATATACCATATATATAACCTTACGGAAAAATAATGAAATGCAAATTCATGCAAATAAGTGATGTATTCGTGCATCTCAAAGAGTAACAAAACAAAGCTATAGACATCAAATCATATAATGAAAAATAAAAAGACAAAAAAGGAAAGAGAAAGAAACAGAATTTGAATGATATTATAGTAATTAAATTATTTAATAAGGTTCAAAGAACCAACGGAAAAAACCAACAGGAGGAAAGATCACAGCTGGTCTAAGAGCCGAAAGAACTCAACTGACTTAGTTGCAGAGGGCGATTAGAAGAAAAAGCAATAGAATGCACCACAAAGATTAAATTATTGGCGAAATACATAAGTTACCCCCTGAACTATAGATCAAATCCCTGTTACACACTTTTTGCGAACAAAAATCAGCTTACACACTCAACCTTTCTAAAGTGTATCTAAGACACACCACTTTCTTCTTGACCAGTTTTTCAAAGCGTGTGTAATATCACGCACCAATAATACTATGCCATGTGTGATTAATTTTCAAAAATAAAATAATAATTTAAAATTACAAATATACCCCTCAACCTTCCCCTCCAATCTCTCTTCTCCGCCTCTTCTCCATTGCCGCCGACCACCATAAAAAAAACCACAATTATCACCTTCCAATTACAAACCAAAATTAGATGCCCAAGCAGATTAATCCCAAGTTTTGGAGTCGGAATTCGAATCTAACACAAAAGTTATGACCCAAAACTGCAAACATCATTAAAGAAGACATTGTCAGAGTTTTCATCAATTTTAACTTTTCTTTAAATTCTCTTAATGAATGTTGACTATGTAAGAGATCATTTCAGAACAAAGATCTTTCATAACATATCAAGTTAGAGGAAGGTCTCATGTATTTCCAAAATAGAGCTGAGGACATTATTTTGCTCAACCCGACGAGAGGTCAAAGAAAACGATCCTAATACACTCTTCGAAAATTAGGTAAAAATAAGCAATCAAACTCAGTTCTACAGAATTTTCTTAGTTATAGAGTCCACTTAATTTTCTTTATCAATTTCTTCCAAATCTTTTTACATTATAGTTTTTCTTAAAATTATCGAGAGAGAGAAGATGGGAAAAAATAGTGTGGAAGAAGACGGAAATGGGGGAGGGGAGTTTCAGTGGACTAGCACAAAGGGAGGGCTCCTGATAAGATGAATCGGGGAAGGGATGGGGTCAAAGTTAAGAAACCAAATACTAGTGTTTAAAAAAAGAAAAAATTTAAAGTTTGACACATGTCATTTAAATAATGACTGGGACAGAAAATTCACAGTTTTACGCGCTTATATCTTTTTGGTCAACACGCGCGTGTGACGTAATAAAAGTGGTGTGTCTTAGTTTGAAAAGTTTGAGTGTATAAAGTGATTTTCGTCCGCAAAAAGTGTGTAACAGAGATTTGGTCCATAATTTAGGGGGTAACTTATGTATTTCGCCTAAATTTTTTGATGGAGCATCTTTCATGGGTTTCTCGAAACTTTTTTTTATAAATTAAATTATCCAAGAACTTTTTCACTGAAGCATAACAAGGAAAAATATCGTTAAATACCTATAGAATTAGCAAAACACTCGTAAAAAAAGTAACTGAAAAAAATCAAATTACCTGATTCGGCACTTGTAGTTTGGTTTTATGTGTTGCAGATGATGAGTAAATATGCTAAATTTACAGAATAATTTTTTAAAAATTGATAACTGCTAGACAGAAGGAATAATTGCTTGATTGACTTAGTTTTTCACTTTTTGTATGTGAATATGATTTAACAAATAAATGAGGGATGAGAACGGTTGATATACATCATATATGCATAGTTACTTCATCTTTCCAAATAATATTAGTTCAATTTTTATAATTATGTAGAAAGCTGAAAAGAACTTCAAAATATTAAATTGGTATTCTAAAGGTTGCAATAACTGCTGGAATATAAAAGAAATTCCAACGCCTTGCATAAGAGTAGTAAGTGAGTGTTGCAGGCTTGTAGCCCGAGAAGTATGAATTGATTTATCTAATTTTATTTTAATTACATTATATTTTATTGAAAGATAGATTTACTTTTTAGTGCCAAAGCAAATTGGTCACGCAACTTTTAATGGGTAATTCAGTAATTCAACTTTTAACTTTTTGGCTTCAGTATGATTACTTCAGTTTCACCAGTTTATCAAAGTATTCCCTTTTAGTTTAGCAAAGACACATAGCCGTTTACTTACTGTGTCTTTTGGAATAATACACAGCCGTTTCCACATAGCTCAAGTTCATTCCTCGCCTCAGTCATAACTGAGGAAGCAGGTTCCGGCTCTTTTCCGGCAGGACTGTGGAAATCGTTGTTGCGTTTTTATTAAGGGGTGTGAATGAGAAATGGAAGAGGCACCTTTTAGATTACACCTCTCCATATCATCCTTCCTTTGTCTATAAATTTAGAGGCTTGGCCTCATTTTTCAGACATGAAATCAGACATGGAAAATCTGAAATCTTCTCCCCTCTTTTCTACATTGTTGCATTATTTTCTAAATAAACATAAGTGTCAAGTGTGATTTGCTCCGTTTGTTGAGTTCGCTGAAGTTCTGTGATTTGAAGTGCCGCTATCACAAAATAGTTATTCCGTTCTATCTTGGGAGGAATTAATCCGTATACCTTGGGCAACAGTGAGAGGATTAAATTCCTTAAGGACACATTGTGCATTCAGTGGGCTCGGAATTATTTTACGTTTTGTTTATTGAACTAACGTTTGTTTACTTCTCTAATTTTCTGATTTTGAACACAATATAATACCAACAATCTTGAGGAATTTAACAATTTTTTTCTGTGTTTGTCTTAACATCTGACTGTTCTGACGAGAAAGAAAAATTAAAGAATTTGAATGTTTTGCAATTGTGATGCTTCATACGGTTCTCTATGTGATTGATTTGGTTAAGTCCAATAAAATGGCGATGCTTTCATTCAAGTTTTAGAGAAGAAACTTTTGAAATATCTCATCTATGATTTAGAATTAATTAATTTCGGATGGTTGATAAAGAGATTAATTCAGAATGGAATTCTGATTGTTAGTCTGCCGGTCTGGATGATTATAGGCTGCTTATCTATCAGAATATTCCTTTGTTGAAGTAAAATTGCATCTTGTTTGGAATTTTCTCTGAAAGATTCCATGTGAATTACTTTAGTGGCTACGTGAAACCCTAATACGTGATGCCATTAGTATTGCCATCATTTTGTGGGAATCTATGTGGAGCAAATAACGCGAGAACAATTTCAATCTCTCTCGGCATCGTTATTTGATTCTCAGAAGAATCTCCCTTTTATGGTGAGCTTATTGGAAATTTACTCTGCGTGGCATCAGATGGAGGAACGAAATTTGCACGTTAACCATTGGTTGAAAATAAGACTCACATGTTTATGGAAATACAAAGACTTAGAACATATGGCATGGATATAAGCAACATGAACATATCTCAGGGTTGTTTATTGCGCTAGTTGACAAAGAAAGGAAGTACCCGAAAGAGTTTCTGGTAATTTAAATCTTACGGAAATTACAGCGTAAGTTGTTGGACCCTCTTCTTCGGTTTTTATTATCAAGAGGTGGCAACAAAACCAGGTTCTATTTTCTCTAATTATTCTTTAATTTGTCTACCCTTGTGATTTATGATTTTCAATTTTATAAATACTGGGTAGACTATATAATTATGATCTCATATAACATACTTATATTATATGCATGAATAGGAATAACATATGTTTGTGATTAATTTTGCTATTCCTTTGACCAAAGTTGATATAATATTTGGTAGCATGCATAGTATCTTCATGGAAGTAAGACATGAATTAGGCTTACAGTAATACTTGAAGTATTCTTGAGATCATGGATATAATATATGTAAAGATAAACATATATGTGTATGATTAGAGAAAGAGATTAAGGTGTTATGATGGTTTAGTTGGAAAACTATTTGGAAAGGGAATTAAAATGCTTGTGATTTTCTACACTGGTTATGGAGGATAAAATCTTCGTGATTTTCTACTCCTGCTTTGAGATCAAAATCTGCGTGATTTTTTACTCATTCGTTGAGATTAAAGTCTTCGTGACTTTCTACTCATTTGTCGGAAATTAAAGTCTAAGTGACTTTATACTCGTTTAAATCTTAGTGATTTTCTACTCTAATTTATTATTCGATTTGAAGATTAAAAACTTCATCGTTTATTAAATTTGATTGTCTCACATATTACTCGGTTTGAAGATTAAAAACTTCACTGTTTACTAGATCCGATATCAGGTATTACTCGGTTAGAAGATTAAAAACTTCACCGTTTATTAATTCTGATTGTGTCAGATTGATTTGAAGATTAAAAACTTCACCATTTATTCTGGCTCTGTTATGACACAAACATCAGTTCATGTGGTTAGCTCTACAAAGTAATAGAGACGGTGTTTGAAGAAATATATTTGGAATATGGCATTATTCACCAAACGATTGCCCCTTATTTAGCGCAATCTAATGGAATTGCGGAAAGAAAGAGAAAAACGTTAAATGAGGTGATAAAATACCTTGTTGTAAGTTATGGTTTACCCCAAATCTTATGGGGAGAAGCTATTCTTACCGCTAACTGAATACTCAATTGAGTTCCCCATAGCAAAACGCAATCCATTCACATGAAAAATGAATGAAAGGAAGAAAATCCAACTTATTTCCAAGTGTGGGGGGTATTTGGATAAAGTGCAATTTCTTAAACCCAAAAGGATAAAGATCGGATCGAAAACTGTTGATTCCGTTTTCATAAGATATGCAACAAACAGTAAGGCATATCGTTTTCTGATTCATAAATAAAAAAAATCCCGACATTCATATTAATACGGTAATCGAATCAAATAATGCTGAATTCTTTGAGAATTTGTATCCGTATAAAAAAGAATGTGAGTCGTCTAGTAAAATATCTAAGCGAAATCGGGAAGAAGCAAAGGAAAGTACGTTGAATTAAAAAATTCCAAGATGTAGTAAACGTCAAAGGATAACTACTTTCTTTGGACCGGATTTTCTGACATTCTTGTTGGAAAATGAGCCTCAAACGTTTAAAGAAATATTGTCTTCCTCGGAAGCACAATATTGGAAGAGGCGGTCAATAGTGAGATAGAATCCATATTAAGTAATCATACTTGAGAATTGGCTGTTGTTCCCCCAGGAAATAACCTTTGCGTTCTACCTGGATTTTCATAAAGGAAATGAAAGTTGATGGTACTATTGACAAATATAAAGTAAGATTAATTGTCAAATAATTTAGACAACGAGAAGGTCTTGATTATTTTGATACATACTCGTCGGTAACGAGGATTACATATACTCGGGTGTTAATAGCGTTAGCCGCCGTGTATGGCCTTGAAATCCATCAGATGAACTTAAAGAAAACCTTCTTAAATGGAGATTTGGAGGAAGAAATTTACATGGAACAACCTGAAGGGTTCGTGGTTCCTGGAAAAGAAAAGAAAGTGTGTCGACTTGTTAAGTCACTTTACAGACTAAGACAAGCACGCAAACAATGACATGCGAGATTTGACCAAATAATATTGTNTCAAAATGATTTCAAAAAATTAATAAAGTCGTAAGCACATTGAGTTTTTTACGTTAAGAATACTTCAAATCATATAGTCATTATTTGATTATATGTAGATGATATGTTGATGAAATATTTAAAAATGTGGGGGCTTTTAGCTTATGCATGACTAGAGCCGTCAATATGGGATTGGCCCGTTGGGCCAGCCCATCCCGTGATCTAGTAGGGCTGGGGCTAGAAGTTTTTGGAGCCCCGATTTAAAAATGAGGCGTTTTTAAGCCCGGCCCGAGTAAGCCCGTGGCCCGTGAGGCTTTACTGAGGCTGGGCTGGGCCGGCCCGTGGGCATAATAAAAATACGTATTTAAAATATATAAAATATAAAAAGCATATGACACAAAAAATAACAAGAGTATCCCAAATGTAGATGTTAATTATTCTTAATATTTAACTAATTAATATTGCATACGAATTATAGATATAGATGAAAGTGAAGAGGTTAAGACAACCTTCTCACAAGCGGATTCAAATGTGTTTGATGAAGATGATGTGTTGGATATCCCATGAGCGTCATGGACGTTCTCTCGAATAGTTTGTTTGAGTTTTTTCTTTTAGTGAATGAAATATAGTCATATCTTTTATTTTTTTAGTATTTATTGTGATATATTAGAACCGTATAAAAAGTTATTTTAAAATATTTATCCTTTTTAAGTATTTATTTACTTTTATTGTGATATATTAGAACAAGTAAGATTTTTTTAACTTTTAAATATTTATCTTTTTTTAGTTTTGAACTTAAAGAAAAAATATAAAATTATATTTTAAAAATGATGGCCAGGCCCGTGGGGGCTCATAGCCCACATAGGGCTGGGGTGGGCCGGCCATTATAAGGTCCATCAAAATGGTGCGCTAGCCTAGCCCAGCCCGTCAATTGCTAAAGCCCACGTGTGCTGGGCTGGGCTGGGCTAGCCTGACCCCGCCCATATTGACAGCTCTATGCATGACAAAAGCCAATGTTAGACGTAATGTCTAAATGGTATAATTTTTGAACCCCATTGATATGGTAGTTGGTAAATTCATCAACTGTTTTTAGTCTTAATGAAGACTAGTTGATGAAACTACTAATTCGGAAGTTGGTCACGTGCCTTTCTGGAAAGATCATTTTCTTTATTGAAAATTTATATTGTTTAGTTCTTTTATGAAATGATGTCACTTTGAAAGTTGTGACTTTTCATAGAAAGATACGTTTGTACGTTTTTGTATGGACATGATTGTTCATGAACGAATGTATTAATACGTTGATCTATAATGGGTGAACCAACCGATGAACATGATCAAAATCTATTGCAAATTGGATTTGTTTCATGAATGAAGGTGCTATAATTTGTCTATCATATAGACGTATGAATAAATAGCATACAAATGCTTGAAAATGACGGAGTGATTGCGAAATGTGTTTTATATTAAAAGGTTGTGGTCACAATTGATGCCAATCATTCCAGCTGTTTTTATAATATACGATTGATACATTAAGTGTAGTCAATAATCTGATATGCAATCAAAAGTCGATACGTATTAGTCTACGACATAAGAAAGTTTGCATTGAACTTTCATGATAATGAAACGAGTTTTGAAGTATTTGAAATATACTTCAAATTATGCTTTGCACTACAATAAGTATCCCGCGATAATAGAGGGGGTATTGTGATGCAAATTAGATCACCGGTTCAACCGATTCTAAACAGTCGGTAGAGGAGCGATGTCTTGGAAATCGTCCAAACAAATGTGCATTGAACGCTCAACGGTGGAGACTGAATGGCTCCGGAATTTCTTGGAAGATATTCCATTTTGGCCAAACCTTTGGCACCTATGTGTATACATTGTGATAGTCAAGCGGTAATAGGCAGGATAAGGAGCGTTATGTATAACGAAAAATCTCGTCACATTCGACGGAGATACAATACCGTTAGACAACTACTCTCTAGTGGTGTTATCACGATTGACTATGTAAAGTCAAGAGATAACGTGTCGGATCCACTTACAAAAGACCTATCTAGAGAGGCAGTTGAAATATCATTGAAGAGAATGGGGCTAAGGCCTAGGACAAGTCATCATGGCGGTAACTGTACCTAGCAGACTGGAGATCCCAAGAGCTAAGTTCAAAGAGATCAAACAAAGTTATGAATGACGGTTAATATTGTCAAATAACTCAACTCATTCTCGTGATGAAGACAATGTTCAGAAATCAAGGTAAAGCATTAAGGTTTTTTGATGAATCAATAAAGCTTAAAGCTTTTTAATGATTTTCTAAGTCTGGCAGGATATGACCAGATAGTGTGTCGATAGGATAACACGTTCAGGAATCACCTATGTGAGTATAAAGTGTAAGCCGCTTTAAGGGGAATGAAAATAAAGGCCCATTCTCTAAGCACTCATGAAACCAGGCGGTGTTCATGGCTGAAACGAACACAACCGTGAGAACCAAAGATGGTTAAGGGTTAATTGTGTGACTTATGGTTGTCTAAGTATACACCAAAGTTCGACGGTTCAAAGATATCAAATCTACCGATTGACCGAGTATATCCGACATAAGTTCACTACGGAAAGTTCAAAGGGAAACTTACTTATGCAGATGCGATTAATCCCTATTTGTGGATCACATAGTATTTTCATGCATGTTTTTCCTCATATGACCATTCCCCATTCATGTGGGGGATTGTTGCGTTTTTATTTAACGGTGTGAATGGGAAATGGAAGAGGCATCTTTTAGATTGCACCTCTCCATATCACCCTTCCTTTGTCTATAAATTTAGAGGCTTGGCCTCATTTTTCAGACATGAAATCAGACATGGAAAATCTGAAATCTTTTCCCCTCTTTTCTACAATGTTGCATTATTTTATAAATAAACATAAGTGTCAAGTGTGATTTGCTCCGTTTGTTGAGTTCGCTGAAGTTCTGTGATTTGAAGTGCCGCTATCACAGAATAGTTATTCCGTTCTATCCTGGGAGGAATTAATCCGTATACCTTGGGCAACAGTGAGGGGATTAAATTTCTTAAGGACACATTGTGCATTCAGTGGGCTCGGAATTATTTTACGTTTTGTTTATTAAACTAACATTTGTTTACTTCTCTAATTTCTGATTTTGAACACAGTATAATACCAACAATCGTTCCACGGCTTTCCAGGGCGAGGCAATATTTCGGCCGCCGTTGGAACCCCCTCATCCTCTATCACTTCTACTCCTCCGAGAGCAAGAACATCATTTTCCGGCGCAGGAGTTGCGGCAGGATTGTCAGCACGGGAAGAACTACCGGCCAGTTATCTCGATCTAAAAGAACGAAGGAACTAAGAAAAAAGAAGAGACTGAGATGTCAATTTCTGGCCAACAGGAGAGAATCAAAAATCTGAAGTATCGGAAAAGAAGTAGATCCACAAAATTCTTTCAACAAAGCAAGAAAGTGGGCCAATCGAATGGTGTTTTTCTCCTATTTATATGGACATAAATGCTCCATGCGGGAAACCCAAGAGTCGCCAATCAAAATTGATAGGGCATGAAGCGGTTCAATACCCAGGAAACGTGTGTCATAATGGCAATAACTACAAACGACGTTTCGAATCAAACAAAGCTTCGATTCCGAACGGTCGCGACGGTCCAAAGGCATCGTTGAAGCGTCGCGCCATTGCCTCGATCTAAAAACCTTTACCCAATGCGTGAACAGTCAGATTTCTCCTAAGTGTTCGAAATTACAGTCCGCCCGCCAGGCCCACCAAGGGACGACCCCGACGGACGGAGGGACTAACTGTATAGGTAGTCGACCCAGTTGGGACCCCGCCCAAGTGGCGAGATGCCGAGAAGCACTAGGACCTACTTCAGTCCAAGCATCTACAACGTACGTTAAGTTAGAAACAATATTCAAACAACGACGGAAAAGTTCGTAGCATGAGGATACATCGGACAAAGAACACAGCAAAGATCCCAGAACTATATATAAAGGGGGAATTCTCAAAGAAGAGGGGGGGGGGGGGGTATTTTTCCCTCTACTCTTTCTACAGCAATTTCCTCCTCTGAATAATGTAAACTGATTTTTCTCTCTACCTCATCAAAGATGAGATATTTGACAATCAATAAATATTGATGATTCTTACTTTTCATTCATTGTATTACTATACATCTTTAGAGCTGAAGTTGATTATGCTTGACTAAGATTTACCCCTTCATTATTAATTGATTTAATCAAAAAGGTTTTAACATCTTTTGGTCAAACATGAATTGCTGTTGGATTTCCATAACAAGCATGATTCTAAATAATGATGACAAATGGGCGGGTTGGGTCGGATTTGGGCAGGTTAAAAATAGGTTTAACAAAAATGGGTTGAATCTCAACCCGCCCAACAAAGTGAACTTTCACAACATTTAGTGGTAAATTAGGTAACTATGTTAGCAATGAGGTGAAGCCCGAAAATTACCTCTCCACTATGTAAACAGCAACTCATCAGAGGCAAAGTACTCCAAATTGATATCAACTAGTTCACCTTGGCTACGATCAACGGCGTGGCTACACATTTTCTCCAAGTCATAAGGCTCGATATAGAAGCACCAAAGGTGCCGATCTCTCAACTGAGATTGAGGAAGCTCGAACCTTGGAGGAGGAATCAACATTTTCGGCCACTTTGGATGAGGGTTCCGGAGATGATCGAGATAGTAGTGAGGGTGAAGAATAGACTCACATGGTCTTCCCCTTCGCTTTTTTTTTTATATGNTATCCCCCTACTCCTTGTTTTCCTTTTTCCGTTTTCCTTTCCCTTTCTCTTCCCTTTACCTCCTATTGATTATATCCCACAGGTTCGAGTTGAACAACTGGAAATGAGGGAAGCATTATAGGCTTTATTTTTACAGTGGCAGAGATGGGGGAACCTTTTGAATTTTGAACTCTCTTTAGAGACTGTTTACTTTGCATAGATTCCCATAAAGAAACAAAACTACAGTTGTAGTAGGAGTACTACCATGATTGATTGATGTACAGGTGCAGTCAAGGGATGCTGATGATGTGCAGATATTTCAGGATCATTTGGGCATAAGCCAAGCTTCTCAAGAGGTCAAAAGTGCTTTTTTTTTTTTTTTCAAAATCACTTTTTTTCCCTAACTTGTTGAGGTGTTTGGCCAAGCGTTTTTGAGAAAAAAAAGTGCTTTTGATAAGAACCAGAAGCAGCTTTTGAAAAGCATAAAAAAATAGCTTCTTCCCAAAAGCAGAAGTAGAAGCAGTTTTGACTTTTCTTCTTACTAAAAATGCCCTTAACAAAATATAGTATATACCAAAATAATCGTTAAACATAATACTTAGAATATTAATGTATAAATATTTCTTCTTATTTTTAGGATAGCTTTCTAATATATAGTGACTTTAGCGGTGAATACTTTTATATTTGCTGAATGATTTTTAATATATTTAACTTATATTAAAAGAATTAAGTACTTTTTAACATTATTTTACTTAAATAAAATGAAAAGATTTAATTATTGCATGTAATAACAAATTTTTGAGATTATTTATTTACTTATAATATTAACTATAAAGTAAATCTATTCATGTCCTTATTCGTAATTTGATACTTAAAAGCACTTTCTGAAAAGTTTGGCCAAACATAAATTATTACTCAAAAGTATTTTTTAGAGTAATTAGGCAAACACAAACTGCTTCTCTCCAAAAGTACTTTTTTCAAAAGTACTTTTAGAAAAAAGCACTTCTCAAAATAAGTTGATTTCTCCAGCTTGGCCAAACAGGCTATTAGTACAAGAACTTTAGCACTATAGTTTAGTCACGGGCTGCATTTGCAAATATTGGACGTTGTTTGAACTCTGAAATATGCTTTCAATCTTTCTATAGACTTTTTCTAAACGTGAAGCTATGCCTATTTCAATATTTGAACTTTGTCTAATAAAAAAATTTAGGCCATCTATTATTTTTTTTCACCTACATTATTTTTGGATAACGGTAGTAGTTTAGATGGAAAGAAATCATATTGTTTTTTTGTTTCAATTGAAATGTGATTCTGATCTCCAAGATTTTGTACCTACTTTATCTAATACTCTGCCCTTCATTAATTTTTTTAATCAAATGTTGCCAAAGAAACTTTTAGGGGCACATAAATATAATGACATATTTAATACCACAAGTTTCAAAAATCTATAATCACAATTGTTATGAAATGTTTAACATATTTTATTTCTTTTTCAGATTTTGTATCCGGTCGGATAAGTTCACATGAATAAAACGGGAGGAATAAATGTTAGTCTAACAAATCAGTAATAAAGGAAATATTGTCTATCAAATGTAATGTAGAATAAGGAAATTTCCATGAGATCAAAAAATAAAAATAAATAAAATCTGGTTCAACCCTCACAAATTCTACACAAATAATATACATATTTTACTTTTTTTCTAGTCAATATACATAGATTAATATTTACACACATGCTTGCTAAACCTTTGCATATTACATGTATATTATACATACGCCTGCTATTTTTTAAAGAGATTACGTGGGCGGCAAGTACACAAATAGTCATTTTTAAGGCTACTATTTAGGGACTAGCTAATACTTATTTTTTCTTAAAAATTTGAACTAAGAATCTTAACTTCAAAACTTTGTATCCTAAAAAATTGGACTGAAAACTGAAATTCAGGATATACTGGCTAATTTTTAAATATCATCCCTCTAGAATTGCTACCGGGTGTCACTTCTACTTGCCTCTCACACTGCCCCAAGTCTGTAAAAATCGTGTGGGGTAGCCACTTTTTAAAGTGGTATTTACTTTTTATTAGCAATAATAGCCACTAGTCTATTAAAATTAATATGAAAGGACTGAGTTACCCTTTCTTCTATCTCTTTCCTGTGTTAGGGAGAAGAACAAATGACAGGCTCTTCTTCATCTTCAATGGGTTTGGCTTGTGTCGTGTATGCGTCTGCCATGAATTAATTCCATTGATGCACTTCGGCTCTTTTAACTATCTAAGCAATTATTTCTTATACTTTCACTAAAATTCCATAATACATGACAAGCTTCCCAAAATAGAGATTGGAGAAAAAAGATGAGGTAAATGCTTTACCTTAATTCGACAGTAAACATATGTTAGATTTGACACATAAAAAGTCCATATTATATATTAAATTTGCTTTAGTATCTACATATCATAAACTTCAAGTAAGACGATATTGATAATTAAATCACATTTTCGTAAGTTTCAACTGACTAACTGGATGAGCACTGACGTATATGAAACTAGACTTATTTTGATTTACTTTGGACACTTGGTCCTGAACTTACAGTTACAAGTTCAAAAGTTAAGGACATTTGGTCCTGAAATTAGAATTACAAGTTCAAAAGTTAAGGACACTTGGTCCTGAACTTAGCCTAACAAGCTCAAAAGTTAAGGGCAATAGGTCCTGAAATCTTAAACTTAGACTAACAAGCTCAAAAGTTAAGGACAATAGGTCCTGAACTTAGGCTAAGAAGCCCAAAAGTTAAGGACAATAGGTCTTGAACTTACAGTTACAAGTTCAAAAGTTAAGGATAATAGGTCCTGAAGTCCTGAACTTAGACTAACAAGCTCAAAAGTTAAGGACAATAGGTCTTGAACTTAGGCTAAGAAGCCCAAAAGTTAAGGACAATAGGTCCTGAACTTAGGCTAACAAGCTCAAAAGTTAAGGACATGTAGTCCTGAAGTCCTGAACTTAGAGTTACAAGTTCAAAAGTTAAGGACATGTAGTCCTGAAGTCCTGAAGTTAAGTTCAAAAGTTAAGCAGAAAGGTATTTTTGTTCGGGCAGTTAAAATTTATTAAAGCAGTGGCTAAAGACTAAAGATATTTTAAACAGTAACTTAAACGTAAATACATATGTTATTAGTGGCTAACCGTGCACTTACCCAAGTCTCGGGCTCTAGTAATGGGCCTATTAGCCCATTATTTCACTACCAAAACACAGATCTCTTTGAAATTCCAATCGGGTATATAACACTCGGGACTGCATTACTATTACAAGGAAGGCGCAGCTGCTAAGCCGAAACCCTAGTTTGTGAGTCTCTAATTCTCCTTGGTTATCATCTCTGCTTTTTTCCTAATGAATTTATCTAATATTATGAGTTAATTTATTAGAAGGTAAGAGGAAAAAAATGGCGGTGCCACTGTTGAACAAGAAGATAGTGAAGAAGAGAGTTAAGCAGTTCAAGAGAGCTCAAAGTGACCGCAGAATCACTGTCAAGGTAACTTATTCTTTTATGTTTCATTATTCCTGATTTTTAATTCTTAGATTTTCTATGATTAGTTGAGGTATTCAAGCTGATTTGGATAATCCTGTTATTGGAAAAGTAAAATTATTGGAGAGGAAGTGAAATTCGATCGGTTTATACCCTTAGCATTGTTTTTTTCTCTGAACGGTAATGCTTCAAAAAACTATTTTTTCCTTGTTTTTCTGTTTTTTTTTTTCGTGTGTGTTCTGGGTTTCTTTTGTATTTAATGGTGGTGAGCTACCTGCCATGTCATCTATACTAGGGACTTATGTGAATTGAGAAGAAAAACTGAAATGGAAATTAGGGAATTTTATTGATCCGAATACAACTTGGGTACAGTTGAAACTAAGCCGGAACTCTCTAAGCTCCTTATTCATCCGGATTCTAACTGAATTGACCTGAGACCTGTCTCCGACTAATTTATAACTACCGGATTGATCTGAGCTGTTCGATCCTATTTAAGTGAACTGATCAGCAGCCTTCATCTAATGCGCTCTCCCCTAAATTGTATAATCCTCCTCTACGTGTTGTAAGCCTTTCACACAACCCCCCC